>NC_143563.1:122365000-122600000 GCF_054136105.1 Typopeltis vanoorti | reverse complement strand
AAGTGAGCAAGAGGTGTTTGGGGAGTTGAGTAAACTAGATGTAAATAAGGCTGTGGGACTTGATAATATATCACCGCATATTCTGAAGGAATGTGCCAGAGAGTTGACACCTGCCTTGACATATTTTTTTAATACGAGTCTTGCACTTGGTCAAGTCCCTAAAGAGTGGAAGGAGGGCAAGATTGTGCCACTTCATAAAGGAGGTGATCGAACTCAAGCATCAAACTATAGGCCTATCTGTGTGTCGGGTGTTGTGGTTAAGTTGTTGGAGAAGCTTGTGAGAACTAGAATCCAGAGTTGGGTTGACAACAATGGTATAATCTTTGATGGACAGCATGGATTTGCTAAAGGGAGGTCGTGTTTTAGTAATCTACTTACTTATTACAATAAAGTGACTGCTTCCTTGGACAGAGGAGAAGGATACACAGTAATATACTTGGATTTCGCAAAAGCTTTTGATAGAGTGCCTCATGATAAGTTGACAGTCAAACTAGAGCAGATGGGGTTGGATATTAGATTAGTGCATTGGATTGGAGACTGGCTATCTGATAGGTATCAACAAGTTGTGTATGGGGGTGCAATATCCAGGAAAAGGAAAGTCACTAGTGGAGTGCCTCAGGGATCTGTTTTAGGGCCATTACTATTTAACTTGTATATTAATGATATTGGCGAAGATTTGGATGGAGATATTCAGTTGTTTGCAGATGATGCAAAGTTGGGACGAACCATAAAGAGTAGTGAAGATGTTGTGGCCTTGCAAGAAGACTTGAATAAATTGAGTGATTGGGCAAGCAAATGGGGGTGTGAGTTCAATGTTGCAAAATGTAAGGTTTTAAAATTTGGAAAACAAAGATGGGATGCAGAATTTATGCTTGGTAAGAATATATTGTTGGAAGTAGAGGAAATAAGAGATCTGGGAGTGATAGTGGATAAGGATCTAAAATTTAGGGGTCACATCGCCAAAATTGTGAAGACAACACAAAGACTTCTGGGAATGATGAGGAGGACACTGACGTGTAGAAGTAGGGAGATTCTTGTTCCATTGTATAAGGCTTTGATTAGGCCACACATGGACTATTGTGCCCAGATTTGGTCACCTGGTTTTCAGAAGGATGAAGAGATGTTGGAAAGGGTCCAAAGGCGACTGACTAAGGTAGTTTCTGACCTCTGGAATGTCGAGTATGAGGAAAGATTGAAAAGATGTAATTTGCAGAGACTAGTGGAGAGAAGGAAGAGGGGAGATATGATAGAGACCTACAAGTTGGTAAGGGGTTGCTATAGGATCAATGGTGGAGAAGTTCTACAGCGAATAGTGGGAGATCAGGGGAGAACCAGAGGTCATCCCTGGAAACTGTATAAAGAGGGTGTGAGTAGGGGAGTGAGAGGCAGGTTTTTTTCGTGCAGAGTTGTGAATGATTGGAATGCCTTGCCTGAGAGTGTGGTGTCTGCAAGGAGTTTGAATGTGTTTAAGACCCGGTATGATGAGATGTGTGTGAGATAAAAGGACCTCCTAGATGAGTCTTTGACTCCATGAGGTCTTGTTTAATAATAATAATAATAATATATATGATATGATATATATATATATATATATTTATTTATTTGTATATATATTCATATATATTTTTAGCGATTAGTTTAGTAGTTACTTACTTGGCAGAAAGGAATGATGGCAGACGCAGCTGCAATCACAAATGGCATGTCACCAAGTCCTCCACCATTTAAGAACTATATTATACATAACATAATAAAGGACTTTGTGGCATGCAGTGTTTGCAGTATGTATGCTTCCCAGGAGTTAGATGTGGTGGGTGAGAGAAGGGGGACTGCGTATATGCACAAAATGCAGACAGTAGGAGGGAATCAATGAATTAGATATTTTGATAACCAACCTAGTTGCTTCAGGGACAGGAAATGAATGTCGGGAGATGAGTGGTGTGATAGGAGAGAATTACGAATGGGAGACGAGTAGTGTGATAGGAGAGAATGACGAGCAAAGTATGAATGAGAAAATAAGAGTCGGAAGTGTGGAAGGCTTGATGATGTGAAGTTTACGGAGATGGCTTGGATTGGGTAAAAATGCTGAGTAAGAGTGACTAACTTGCAGAGAGGGATAGATGAGCTGAAAGAGGAGGTGGAATGTCTTGTGAACGAGATGAGAAATATGAGAGATTAGGAGAATGGAAGAGATGTATGCAAGGTGAATCAGAGTAGGAGTGAGAGAAAGTTTTGGGAATGATAGAAGAGGAGAGAATAGAAGCAGTAGGAGAGAGGAAATGAGAGAGAGGTTTGGGAATGATAGAAGAGGAGAGTATAGAAACAGTAGAAGAGAGGGAATGAGAGAGAGTTATGGAACAGTAGAAGAGATGGAATGAGAGAGAGTTATGGGAATGATAGAAGAGGAGAGAATGGAAACAGTAGGAGAGAGGGAATGGTAAGAGGTGTAATGTATGGGGGACTCAATGATCCGTAGTGTGCAAGATAAGATGCATGAGGAGTGTTTACCTAGAGAAACGATAGAAAGTGTGGCTATGGCAATTAAGAGGGGGTGAAAGGGTGGATGAGATGATTGTGATGTTAGGAACAAATGACTTGAGAGGTAATGTAAATTGGGCAGAGAGAGATATGAGATTCTTGCTTGAGGTAGTACGAAAGAAGACACAGAGAGGAAAGATAGTGTGCGTGTTGCATAAGTATGATAGTGACGAGCTGAGCAGAAGGGCAGTAATATTGAATAACATAATAGAATGTGTCAGAAGAGAGGATTAGAATATGTGGATGCTTGCAGGGCATTTGAGGACAGAGAGGAACTGTATGCAAGAGACCGCTTGCATTTGAATGAGAAAGGATATAGGCATCTGGAGAGATTGGTGTTCTGAACGAGTCAGTATGTAAATGCAGGGAAGCTATAATGACCAAGGTGGATGGTAGCAGGAGTGGCCTCTTGTGGGAAAGGGTACTTGGGAGAAGGGGGACAACATCAGGTAACGCTGAGCCCAGTGGAGTATAGAGGGGGTTAATGCTGAGTATAAAAATAGTGGCATTTTTATGCTTTATACTAATGTCAGGAGTATCTGGAATAAAGGAGAGGAATTGGTGGCACTGATACCATCAGCCTGGCCAACGATTATTGGGATCACTGAGACGTGGTTTGACAAAAGAGGATATAACAGGAATAGAAGTAGCAGGGTACAGCATTTTTTGGCAGGATAGGAAGGGAAAGCGTGGTGGTGGAGTACTGCTTATGATAAGTGGCGAGTTATGTCCTCTAAGAGTGGAGGCTTTGGAAGGCAGTGACACTAATGATTTTGAAAGCATATGGTGTGAGGTACAGATGGGCAAGACAGGATATTTAGTGGGGTGTTGCTACAAACCAAGGAGCACAGAGAGTGGGGACCAAGAGATGTTTAGACAGTTGAGCTTGGCAAGTACAAGAAGAATAATTGTTATGGGAAATTTTAACTACAGCAGTATAAACTGGGGAGAGGAAGATGCATGTAGCAATAAGGGAATGGAATTTCTAGAATTCTTGAAGGACAAATGTCTTAGGCAACATGTAATAGAGGGAATAAAAGGTTCAAGGGTTTTGGATTTGGTCATAGCATCAGAAGAGTTGATAATAACTGAGATGACATATCTCCCACTAGCTGGAGAGAATGACCATGTGGTTTTGACTTGGAAGATGAATACACATGCAGGTGTATCAAAGAGATGGGAACATATGTGGAATTATAAGGCAGGTGATTATAATAGTCTTAGACATCAACTTGGGGAAGTTTCGTGTAGGGAGGAATTGGAAGGCCAGGATATCATTAGTGCTTGGGAAATTGTGAAGGAATATTTGTTAGCAGCAATGGTAAGCTGTATTCCACGAGTGAAGAAGAAGAGGACACAATTTGGAGTAAAGTGGATGACAAACAATATTAAACAAGAACTGCATGCGAAAAAGAGGCTATAGAAGAGATATAAGGAGACAGGTGAAGAGCAGATGCATGAAGAATATAGGACACAGGCCAGGAGAGTGACTAGTATGGTAAGGAAGGCAAAACTAGAATATGAGAAGAGATTGGCACTAAGATCCAAAGAAAATCCTAGGAAATTTTTTAGCTATGTGGCCAGTAGGAGGAGAAATGATTGTGGAAGAATAACATTGTGGGATAAAAATTGGAATAGAGTGACTGATGCAGAGGACATAGTGGAATTGTTCAATGAACACTTTATTGGTGTATTTCATCTTGGAGGAGTCAATTTGAATACTAGAGGAATAGAGCAGGTTCAAAGTTTTGAGGTGCAGCAGAAGTGCGTGTTCCAAATATTGAGTACTCTGGATGTCAGTAAAGCTGTGGGACTGGAGGGCATTTCACCATGAGTTTTGAGAGAATGTGCTAAGGAACTGACAGCACCTTTGACCTGGCTTTTCAATGTAAGTCTGGCTACAGGAAAGGTACCCAGGGAATGGAAGGAAGGTAATATAGTGCCATTGCATAAGGGCAGTAGCAGATAAGCCAGATTGTGTGTGTATCATCAGTAGTTATTAAGATCTTAGAGAAATTAGTTAGGGACCGTATACAACATTGGGCAGATGAGGGTAATGTTATCTGTGAGAGTCAACATGGATTTGTGAATGGGTGCTCTTGTTTTAGTAATATGCTAGCATTTTATAATAAAGTTACAAGAGCAGTAGATGAGGGAAAGGCATGTACTGCCATTATCTTGGATTTAGCGAAGGCATTTGACAGGGTGCCACACGATATTTAAGTTGCAGCACATGGGTCTGGATGTCAGGTTGGTCAAATGGATTCAGGATGGGCTGTCCGATAGGTATCAGAGAGTTGTGTATGGTGGGGCAGTTTGAAGGAGGCAGAGGATTACAAGTGGGGTCCCACAGGGATCAGTACTGGGACCTATATTGTTTAACCTTTATATCAATGACATTGTCAGTGGAGTGCACAGGGATTCAGTTGTTTGTGGATGATGTGAAGCTAGGAAGGGTTATTAGTAATAGTGCAGATGTGGTAGTCCTGCAAGAGGATTTGAATAAGCTAGACAGATGGGCAAATGAATGGGGATGCCAGTTTAATGCAGCAAAATGTAAGGTCTTGAGGTTTGGGACACATCAATGGGATGCTGCATACTCTATTGGAGGAGTTATACTGGAGGAAGTAGGGGAGGCAAGAGATCTGGGATTGATGATTGATAGAAACCTGAAATTCAAGGGGCATATTGCAAAGGTGGTGAAGGTAACACATAGGATTGCTGCAATAATGAGGACACTGACTTGCAGTGATAAAAGAGTTATCATTCCGTTGTATAAGACCCTGATCAGACCACACTTAGACTATTGTTCTCAGATTTGGTCCCCAGGATTTGAAGGGGATAAATTAACTGTGGAAAGGGTACAAAGGGAATAACAAAGATGGTTTCAGGACTGTACAATGTTATTTATGAAGATTGGCTGAGGGAATGTGGACTGCAGAGTTTGGTGGATAGAAGGAGAGGTGATATGATTGCGACTTTTAAACTGTTGAGAGGTGGTTACAGGGTTGACACTAGGGAGTTCTTTTGCTTGGTTGAACAGTGGGAAAGAGTGATGACAAGACGGGCCATCCCTGGAAGTTACGAAAAGAAACTGTGAGCAAGATGGTGAGGGAGTGGTTTCTTTGCATGGAGGGTGGTTGAACCGTGGAATGCATTGCCTGATAGAGTGGTGAGGGCGAGAACGGTCAATGGGTTTAAGGAGTGGTATGATATACTTTGTTTCCTAGGAGGGACCTCCCACGATGAGTCTTGATAGACTTGTGTTTCCTAGGAAAGACCTCCTGCAATGAGTCTTTTGACTCCTTGGAGGCCTAAATAATAAAAATAATAATAAAACAAATGATTCAAGCATGGAGGTATGTGGCAAGGTAACTGATAATCATGAATTGAAAAATTCAAACTTCAAGTGAACTCATGAAAGAAGCAGTCCTGGAAAAGGAGAATGCATATCAAAAGTCTTTAGCAAACGTGTT
Source organism: Typopeltis vanoorti (assembly GCF_054136105.1). NCBI lineage: Eukaryota > Metazoa > Arthropoda > Arachnida > Uropygi > Thelyphonidae > Typopeltis > Typopeltis vanoorti. The sequence continues at coordinate 122,593,989 of NC_143563.1, read as the reverse complement.
AAATCATAGAGCAATTCATATTTCTTGTGTAGTTAAGATTTTAAACAAATTAGTTCCTTGAGATAATAAGAGAAAAATGCAACAAATGTAAGAAAATAAAAGTGATAGGACAACTTTACTGAGAATGCAGAAGATAAATATCACAAAGGTAGCAAAATGTTATAGAGGCTACTGAAAAAGGTTAAAAATGGAAGAAAGAGTATTGTAAAAGGAATCACAGATAATAATGGTGATATAAAAACTGGAGAAAATAATATTCAGGATGGCTGTTTAATTGTTTTAAAAGATTATTAAATCAGATAAATATTGATATAAGTGGCAGAAAATATTCAGGAAGATTGAAATCAGTAGTATTTATCAATACTTGAGGTAAAAATTAGAAATCTTAAATGTGGAATGGCAGCTGAAGCAGGTATTATTCAACCAGATATGTTCACACATGGAAGTATAGGCTGTTTCAAAATCATCATTCCATTTAAAATATCTCCAACTTACAAGGGTGAATGCTGGTCTTGAAATTCACACCTGCGCTTGTTATCATTCAGGGAGTGAGAGGTGTGATTGAAGTCTGATTAGCAGAATAATGAATTACTGACCATTTAAAACTATATATTTAGAAATTTATGTACATTTAATCATACAAATACAACATTTATTTTACAAATGATATTTATCTTTTTGAATTTAGCTATTTGAATACAAATTCTACCCTACGGTTCTTCTTTATGACCTGGTCAATAACATCATCATAAAAAGTTGGTTGTAACTTAATTTTTTCAAGCAACGATCATACTTGTAAAGGATGGCTGAAGCTCACTGGCTAGAGCTACTTTGACTGTGCATCGCCTTGTGTTTAAGACGGATGTGAAGGGAGTGGAAATGGCTATGCGAGTGCATGAAATTACAGTGCTGCAGCAAGGATCTGGAAGCTCCTACAACCAAGCAAGCGAAGGTAGCCTTGACTAGACGAGCAAGCATCGGCCTTCGATACACAACGAAAAGCTCAATTATTGCCGCACAAGCTTAAGGCGTTTTCTATCCACAAAAATAAAAGCCTAGATGGAATGTTTATAAATGCATGCATTTATAAACAAATAAATATTATTTCTTTCTCAATTAATGAGCTTGCGTAGCAAGCATAGCAAACATGGAGAATTCGCTCCTGGTAACATATGTAAATATCTGTAAAATACAGCTAGATCATGATTAATGCAACTTCAAATAATGTGTTAATTAACATAGTGCAAATTGTACAAAAATAACAGATTGCATTTTATGCAAATCAAAATTCAGTTAATATGAGGCCAGCACATGCACGGTTACCAAGTTACAATTAGGGTTTCAGACTGCATGTTAGTTTTTGCGATTTGTTTTAATCATTTTGAAGAAGTGTCCTTAATAAAATGGACAAAGGAAGATTCCTTCAAATAAAAACACTGAATGTAAAAAAAAAAAAATGCCTTTCATTATTACATTAGAGCAAAAATTTAATGTGATTGAGTGACATGAAAGTGGCCATAGCAACTCTAAAATAGGATGGTTGGAATGCAGAATCTACAGTGCAGAACATTTCAAAACATGCATGGAATAAAAGAAAAAGGTAAAGCTGCATCTGCTTTTTGTGGTTTGCAAACATCTACAAAGAAAAGATGTGTTACAATGATAGAAATAGAGAATCTTTTTAAATATATGGATTGGAGATTTCAATCAAAAATGCATTCCCCTTAGCAGCATGCCCATTCAGATAAATGCTTTAAATTTGTTGAAGAGAATGAAAGAAAAAAAATAATGAAGTAGAAGAAATATTTAAGGCAAGTGTAAGTTTGATCAATTTAGAAATCAAGTTCAGCTACATAATGTTAAAATTACTGGTGAGGCAGCCAGTGCAAATGAAGATGGAACATCTAAATATTCTGATGTTTAAAAAACTTAATTGAAGGTAGTGAATAGATACATTGATCAAAAATTATTTAGTGTGGATGAAATTGGTTTATTCTGGAAAAGGATGCTTTCCTTCCAGAACTTTTCTAAGAAAGAAAAACCAGTTCAGTCTACACTGCTAAAATATTTCTAAAGACAGTAAAGATGTTTTCGTCAGTGTATGTATGCTTACCTTCAGGAATGATATTTAGAATTTTTTGTTTTTATTTTGCTCTCAATAACTCCTCTGTGACTTTGTTAACAATAAATTTAAATTATAAGCATGTTATTTTTATCCTTTACTGTAACACAGTCATCCCTTGACTTACGTCCGTTCGAGTTATGTCCATTCGAAGAAACGTCCGTGATCCCATAAGGGAATAAATAACATTTTCGACTATACTTTCGAACAAGACACAAGCGAGTGCAAAGTAACAAGGTTTCCATTTAGCAACAATGCATCATGCGGTGTGGCAATAACACATTCAGTGGCAACCTGCACGTGTCTTCAACAGTTCTTCCTTTGTTGATTGTATGTTTGAGATATAGATTATTTCTGTATTTATCATTAAATATTTCGTAATATTTTGTGCAACATGGCCTCTACACGTCCAATCAAAAAACCTAGTGAAGAATCACAGAAAAAGAGGCGAGCAATTTATCTTGAAACGAAGTTGCAAGTTATAAAGCAACATGAAGCTGGTAAGCCAGTCATTGTGATCACACGACTTTGTATGGTCTCATTCTACAGTGATGACCAGTTTGAAAACTAAGAATAAAATTGTAGAGACTGTGACAGGATTTGCTTCCATTAAACTGACGATAGTAACGAAGAAACAAAAAGGTCCTATCGGTGATATCAAAAAGCTACTTGAACCAAAAGCGCATACCCATTAGCACTATTGACCATAGCCACTAAGGCACTGTCTCTTCAACATGTTGAAGGAGAAAGCAGGACCTGGTTACAGTTACGAATTCAACGCTTCTTCTGGTTGGCTCATGAGATTCAAGCAGCATTCTGAGCTAAATTATGTGAAAATGTATGGTGAATCTGCAAGTGGCGATGACAAGGCTGCCTGGTAAAAGTGGATAAAATTATTACGGAGAAAAATTATTTGCCATAGCAAATATTTAATATGGATGAGAACTCCTTGTATAGGGGGAAAAAAATGCTCAAGTGGACATTCATCCACAAAAAGCTAAAATTTATGCCTGGTTTCAAAGCTCTTAAAGACTGTATTATGATTCTGTTAGGGGGGGCTAATGTGACTGGATATAAACTGAAACCATTTGTTTCAAAAATTTTAAAAAAACATTCCTTCAAACCTTATGAAGCATACTCTTCAAGTTCATTATCGGAGCAATAAGAAGTTGTGGATGATTCAAATATTGTTTGCAGATACCTTAATCAGCTGTTATGCGAGTAAAATGGAAAGCTATTGTGTGAAAGAAAATGTAGAATTTAAAATTTTAATTCTAGATAATGCTCCAGGTCATCCATCTTATATCTGTGATTTTCACAGTTCAAGGTCATGTTTCTCCCTCCAAACACTACTTCATTGATCCAACCAATGGATCAGGGAATTCTTGCAGTGTTTAAGGCTTATTATCTATGGAGAACTTTTTCACAAGCCATTTCTGCCACTGAAGGAAATGACCAGACTCTCATGCAATTCTGGAAAGTATTGAATATTTATCATGCTATTAAAAATATTGCTGTGGCTTGGGATGAAGTGATCTCTCAACGTATGAGTTGTTGTTGTTGTCAAGTCCATTGAAGAGCTTTTAGATATGACCGTGGATCTGTAGAACTGCTTTGGCAATCTGTTGAACTTTGATGGAGCGGAGCTTTTCTCTAGGGTTATTGTCAATTTTCTGTAGAGCAGCAGCAATTGCTGGACAAGAATAAATATGGAGGTGTTAGTTCAACTCCTGGACAGTTTTTGCATGTTTCATAGCTCCTACGGCTGAATTTTCATGCCTTTAAAATGTTCAGTCCTTAGTCTGGTGATGATTGTGATTCTCTCTCTATTTTCGTTAATTTCACGATTTCATTCTACTTCTTGATAGTTTGTTTTTATCAATCTTATTTTGGCGACAGAGTTAGCATCAGTTAGTAATAGTGGGTGTAATTTTTGAGGTAAGTAGCATGCTTCTTTGGCTAGATTGTCTGCTCTTTCATTGCCTTCAATATTTACATTGGCTGGTATCCATTGCAATATGTAGTTCTTATATTTCAAATTTAAGGTTGTTAGTAGTGCATGAATTTCCTGTGCGAGTTTTGTTTTTCCATTTTTCAATGCCTCAAGTGCAGATTTTGAGTTGCTGTAGATGGTTATTCCTACTGTAATGTTTATTACTGGATTTGAGAGAGAGAATTTGAGAGCTGTTTGTATGGCTGTTAATTCACAAGTGAAGTTTGAAACCATTTTGCTAGCTGTGGTTTTGATTTGCATTTCTTCGCCTCCAGGTAGAGTTAGAAAAAACCCTGAACCTCCTTGGTTGAGTGTTTCATCAGATGATCCATCAATGTAGACAATGACATGGTTTGGATTATTTAAGTGATGGATAGCATCAAGTCCTTTTCTTTTATTTTCTTGCTGTGAATCCTTTTTTGAACAAGGTTCAAGGAGATTTAAATTTATCATTGTGTTTTTTGGAAGAATAGTGGAAAAGAATGGCTCTTTGCTTATTTCAATGGATAAGTACTCAAGTCAATCTGTTTTCTAATTTCTTGATCAGATTGTAACGCAGATGATCTCTTTAGTCTAGATTTTCTTGTCCAGGCATTGAAAGTCCAGACTGAGATGTGATCCTATTGGTGGATCCTATTCCTGATTCTGTTAGTAAATTTAACTGTGGAGAGTTTTCTTCTGTCTTCTAACATGTGAAGCTCGCACTCTTGTTGAGCTTTTAAATTATTTGTGGATGAGACTGCACCATGAAATTTTTGCTGCTCTTGATTGTACTCTATCAAGTTTTTCTTTTGAGCTAGTAGAAGCTGGAGTCCAGATTGATGAGGCATATTCCATAGTGGGTCATATGAGTACCGTATATGTAGTTTTGAGTGTCTTCGGTTTTGCACCCCACTTTGTTCCACAAAGCCTTTGGATAATATTAAGCTTTTAAGAACTTTATTAGATATATTTGTAATATGAGCTGTAAATCTCAGTTCAGTGTCTAGGGTCATGCGTAAGTATTTTTGAGATTGTTTTTTCTATTTTGGTATTTTATATTTTGATTTGAGGGTTGTAATTGTGTCTAATTTTTCTATCGGTGGAGAAGATGCTCAGTTCTTTTTTCTGGTTTTATATGTAGTTAATTTCCTTTTCCCATCTTTCTAAGCTTTTATTGAATCATTTAGGACTTATTCAGATTGTTGAGGATTACTGCTTGTGTGCGCCAGATTGCTATATCATCTGAATAGCATGCTATTTTTGTGTCATTCATTATGTGAGGATGGATATTGTTCATATAGATGAGAAATAGGATGGGCTTAAAACAGAACCTTGTGAGACTCCAGCCCAAGTTCAATGCATGTTGGAATAAATTCCATTAACTTTTACTTTCATTTTTCTTCCTATTATGAAATCTGAAATCCAAATTAATGCATTCTCTCTTATTCCAGTATTATATGCAATTTTTATTAACTTTTGTCTCCAGACGCGATCGTAGCCAGCCGTGAGATCCAAGAATATGGCTGTTGTCTTCTTTGGTGGTTTTTCTTGAAAGTCATCTATGACTGATTGGAAAAGATAAAATGAATGATCTTCTGTACTGTGTTGAAACCTATATGCAGTTTGGTAGAAGTTGATCTTGTGATTTTCTAAGAGCCAATTCATAGTCATATTCCAATTCAATTCAGAGCATCTGAGCGTATGAGTGGCATGTGGAAAAAGACATTAAAAAGGTTTGTGCACAATTTGAGAAGTTTTGAAAAAATGAAGAACTTTGTAAATTGAATAAAGAAATAGTGGGCCTAGTAAACAATCTGAATCTTGAAGTGAATGATGACGACATAGTTTCAATTCATAGAAAGTGCCACTGAAGAGTTGGTCAAACTGGAGGAACAGCATGTTGCAGAAGAGGAAGAATAAGAAAAGGAAGAGGGAAAAGAGAAACAAGAAAAGGTAGTTAAACAATTTACAGTGAAGGATCTTACGGAAATGTTCTCTGCAGTTAGCAAAGTTCTCAAAATGGCTGAAGACATGGATCCCAATGTTGAAGTACTTATTAGTAGAAACGGAACTACATGATACGTTTGCTTGCTATAAGCAAATTTATGATGAAAAGAAAAAGAGGAATAAGCAAAGCACATTGGACATTTTCATTAAAAAAAAAAAAAGTTACACCAGAAGTGTTGCAGCCACATGGTCTTTCACATAGGGAAGGTAATGAAGATGTGATTGTGGAGGAAGATTTGGATGATTATTCTCCTGTTTTATAGTGGCATAATGCACAGTACAGTTTTATAAGGTTTAATAATTAAAATGACAGTACATATTATGGTTAAGTCCCTAACCCCTATAACTCTGTTAATTTGATGTATCGACTTATGTCCAACTGACTTACATCCTGCAGGATGGAACGGAACCCAGACGCAAATCGAGTGGTGACTATTTCATTAATAAACATATAAAACTTATGTTGAAAATTTTTCATTACCTATTTCTGGAAAGCTGGAATCAATTACCATATTTTACATATAAGTTTGAATAATGCAAATATGAATAATGTGACTACTTCATGGGATTCATTATCCACACTAATCGAAATCTACCAGACGTATCTGTGTGTTTCTAACATAGTAAAAGATCAATCCAAATACCACAATAATGAGCTGTAATTAACATGGCATATGCCAGAAATAAATCAACTGTTTCTACACAGAAGAGTATTTAGAAGATAATATTGGTAATCGACAAATATCGGCTGCTAAGATAATTCTTCACTTGATTGTCAGATTAGGGATTTGGAATTGACTACTGATCAGATATGTACAGGGAAATCCTGGTGTTTAGGCTTATATGTTGATTATCATACATGATGTTGTTTCAGAAAACTGACAATGTATACTAAATAATAACTAAAAATATTGGTAATCGACAAATATCGACTGCTAAGATAATTCTTCACTTGATTGTCAGATTAGGGATTTGGAATTGACTACTGATCAGATATGTACAGGGAAATCCTGGTGTTTAGGCTTATATGTTGATTATCATACATGATGTTGTTTCAGAAAACTGACAATGTATACTAAATAATAACTAAAAATTTAGTTATTACTTCCTATATTTTGCCAAAGTTAAATAAGCATTATAAGGGATTAATACACTTATATCAAACACGTGGATGCACTCACGCTTCATTAAATGAGATGAAACAGGAAAAATACTGGAAGGCCTAAAGTTCCTAAAACCATGCCACCTATTGGCTTTGGTTGGGTGTTCTTGGCCATTGGGCTGAATGTCTGCAATTAGGATTTCCCATGTGAGAGGCAGTTTAACGCAACAATATTTGTTCAGGTTGGGATGGTTAGTGAGAGCTGCAGCAGATTTGAGGAAATGCCTCTCATATTTAAACTTTGGAGTAAGGTGGCTTTTTCCCAGCAGATCTTGTGACGGATATCAAGGACATGGTCTGCCAATCCCTGGGATTGTTGGAATGGTTAGTGAGAGCTGCAGCAGATTTGAGGAAATGCCTCTCATATTTAAACTTTGGAGTAAGGTGGCTTTTTCCCAGCAGATCTTGTGACAGATATCAAGGACATGGTCTGCCAATCCTGAGTGGCCAGTGATAGAAACAGATATAGTTTTGGTGTTCTGATATTGGCTGCTGCTTGTTTGGCCAAAGCATGAATGGTTGCAACTGCAAAGTACCTGGTACATCCCAGGTAAATCCAGAGGTTTTAACTGGTCTTTGGGAGAGGAATGCTAGCTTTCTGTATGATTTGTAAGTGGTAACAACAATGTGCTTTTTTTAAAGCTTAATATAAGGAATAGTGATGAATAGCAAAAAAAAAAAATGGGGGGGGGTATGTGAATGAATTCTGTGGTGAGTGCAATGTTATCTGAGCAAATTAATTTTGCCTGGAGGACAACGGTATTTATGGTGCTGTAATGTTGGGGGATGGGGTGACTGTTGATGAATGTATTTGCCTTGTGGAGGTTTACTGTAGACTATGAAGACCTAAGATCCATTTGGTTGTCTTGTAAATAGGGTGTCTAGGGAGAGTAGACTGTTGCGAATTGAATCCTTGGATGTTTGTTAGCTGTTCGAATGAGATTGCAAAGTGTTTAGGGTGTCCAGGCCATGTGGTCAAATAGTATACACATTATCTACATAGTACAGTCAAATAGTAGGTTTGAGAGAGAGAGAGACAAGGAGGAGAACAGAAGTTAAGATGTACTTTTCAAATATTTCCTTAAAAAAGTTTGCCAAGGAGGGAGAAAAAAAAAGGAAGCCCATAGTTACCCTCTTTTTCCCCTCCTTCCTCTTCATCGATTTTTGGAAGTCCATAAATTCAAGGAACAGGGAAGGGGGTGGGGGGGGGGGGGGAAGGTCTGGAATTGTAGGTTTTTAGTTTGTTGGTCATGTCTGCTGGCCAGAAAGTGACTTTTTAAGGAATTTATGGATGTTTGCATTAAGTGTACTGGTGGGGTGATAGTTCAGCTGGCAGTAGGTAGACAGGCCTTTAAGAAGGATGATAATTTTTTTTTTTTTTATAATAATCTGAATGGTTTAGACTTACAGTAGCATTGTCCTTATCTACTTTCAGGATTATTATTTTTTGGTTACTTTTGAGATTTAGTAGGACATGTATTCACTGCTGGCAGGATACTTGCAAGAGATTTCACCTATGACAACACAATGGCTACGTCTAGCCTTATAACGTTGGCTTCACTGAAGGAAGATTGTAGATTCCATGCTGAATTTGGATCATGAACATATCTGAGAGCAACAGCAAGCTTTTGGGTAGTCAAGGGTAGCAGAGGGAAGGTCAACTATGTTGTTTTCAGGCAGTCTTGGAGGTGGTGGCAAACGTTTCAACTTTTGATGTGATGACTTTTTACTTTTTTTTTTAATTCCTTGTCAGCCGATGCATTCAAGAAGTCAAAAAGGGATCGTCTAATCTCAGCTTTGTTCCATATGAATAGCTCTGTTAATGTCGGAAAGAACCATTCAAATATGACTTAACAAAAACAGAAATGAATGGTTCAAAAACGAATGTCATCTGAAAATAATTCAGAAAAATATTAATGCATAAAATTCAACAAGAAACTACATACATCTGAGGAAACAGACACCTACCTACTCTGCAGAAAAATGGAAACAGCAATTAAACTCAAATAAACCAATCGTTAAGTACTTAAAAAAAAAAATTCAAGATAGTTAAGGGATTCTATTAGATTAATACAGAAATCATAAAAAGAGTCCATGTTAAGATGGGAAGAACAAGAATTCATTCCTGGAACTTGTATAACGATGTAGTAAAGAAGGGTGTGAGGAGTAGATTTTTTATGTAGAGCATTGTTAATGAGTAGAATGCATTGCCTGAATGCGTTGTTAGTGCAGGTAGTGTAAACAACTTCGAAGCTCATTACGACACATTACTTGTGGAGGGGCCTTCCACAATGAGTCTGTTGACTCCATGGAGGTTACCTAATAATAATCGAATAACTGCAGTAATAATTTTGGTATGACTGTCTGCAATAAAAGACAAAGACAATGAAAATAGGCAGAAATACTGAAAACGTCTACTGTATCCTGAATGGTGAACCTACCTACCTACAGAACAAGTAAAACATTTCAGGTATTTAAGCAAAATTTTTAGTGAAGATGGTAAATTAAACATGGAAATAGACAACAGAATTAGTATAGCTGGTATGGTAGGAAGTCAGCTGAATAAATTTATATGGAATAATAGAAAAATTATTAAAACACTAAATTAGCTGTATACAACACGCCCTTCAAACCAATTTTAACTTATGGACCTGAGAACTGGGTTAGAAATAAAACACTTGATGAAAGACTGAGACCTCTGATATGAGAGTTCTGAGAAAGATTAATGAAGTGAACAGATGGCATCAGTGGCGGTATCACATTAAAAATGAGAATATTAGCAAGGAACTTTATTATTACGTGGTACCTCCAGGGAGTCCAAACACTCATCGAGGGAGGACACCTACTCTACATCTCTATCTCCACCAACGCCATCTACTGCCTGTCACCGCCACACCAGCATTTCCACAGCCAATCACAAACATCCATGCCCATGGCGGGATTCGAACTCGCAGCCTTTTGGGTGGAGAGCAGATACGCTAACAGCTCAGCCAATGTTAGCATTCAGAATGTGTTAGTAGAGCTAACACATCTCAGATGGTATGGCCACTTAAACAGAATGGAAGAGGAAAGATTAGCAAAACAAGTGTTCTTGTCCAGATTGGCATAAAATTGTTTTGGTTTACTGTATCACTCCATCTATGTCTTGGTCTTCCTCCCAGAGGAAGTGTTAGTAGAGCTAATCTCAGATGGTATGGCTGCTTAAACAGAATGGAAGAGGAAAGATTAGCAAAACAAGTGTTCTTGGCCAGATTGGCATAAAATTGTTTTGGTTTACTGGTATCACTCCATCTATGTCTTGGTCTTCCTCTGGGAGGAAGACCAAGACATAGATGGAGTGATACCAGTAAAAAGTGCCTCAAAAGACAGAAATATAAGATCTAATAATATGGAATCTTGACAGATAACACATTAATTTGGAGGAAAATTGTTGATCGGAAGTTAGTAATGGTGTAAAATTTTCATAAGTCATTTTTCATTAATCATAATTATCCTGTACATTCCCTGAGGGTACATATCAGGAGTTTGATGATATAAATAATTATTCCTCCCAGAAACTGTATTTAACTCCAACTAACTCCTTCTGCCAGCATAGTTCTGATACTGGATAATACAGAAAATGTATCAAAGAACTACACAATTACGTGAGATGAAAAATGGAAAAACTCCTGGCAAGAACAAGATAAATGTTGAACTGTCAATCAGACTAGAAGAATGTTAATATCAGTGAATCCAATCCAAATCAATGGCTAAAATCAAATAAAACCTTCTCAAGAAAAATTGTAAATCACCTAAACAACTATTGACAATCAGCCTCATTTCCCATAATCGTAATCAAACCTGGCAGTATGAGCAAGCAGGATTAAGGTGAAACTTTTCTCCAATGGATCACTTGCATACAATAAATCAAATTATTGAAAAGCATGATGATTATAACAAATGCATATACATCACTGCTGGTCTGGTTGGCCAAGTGGTTAGCATATCCGTTCTAAAGCCGAACAGCTGCAAGTTAAAATTCACCGTGGGCGCTTGTGATTGTCTGTGAAAATACTAGTGGTGGTGGTTGGTAGATGGCATTGGTGTAATTATGGTTCGTTGTAGTTGGTGGATTGAGTGGTAGAGACAAAGTTGTAGAGTAGCTGCCCTCCCTCGATGAGTCTTTAGACTGCTTGGAGGTGTAAGTAATAATATAATATACATCACTCTTATTGACTATAGAGAGCCCATGCAACTCTTTTAGATGATGTGATGGAACAGGATATAAACATTGCATATATACTTTCTTATATAGTGAAACCTGTGAGGTATCCATAACTATGAAGTAATACATGTGCCACATAATTACTGTATTATGTGTTACATAATACAATAACTAACTTTATTATGTAAATATTTTGTCTTATGTATCATAAGACATCATCAGTAAAAATTAAAATAGCTAAATTTATTTAATACAATTGAGGATAACAATTTCCCAAATTTCTTGACTAGTGACAGTTATTTTGATTAAGATTAGGTCTATGAAGTAAGGCATCAGCACTTTTTTTTTTTTTTTATAAACATTCATGTTTATATATAGATCTATGTAACAGCTTAGCGCTATTTCACTGGATCCTGTGGTTAGCATTTTCAATTCCATGTGCAAGGCCAGATTTATGAGGTTTGATGAGACGGATGCAGTCTTGACATTCAGAGATAAGTTTATTTATAGATCTTCCTGTTAGACCATAGTAAGACAATTCACACGAACATGGTACTTTGTATATGCCAGGTAGTATCACTGGTGAGAGTGTTTTTTGGAGAAGGTAGCAAGTTGAAGTTGCGAATTTGGTTGATGGGTTTACAGATAACAATGAGTTGATATATTTTCATAATTTTGCCACACGTTCAGAGATGCCTTTAATATATGATATAGGAGTGCTGTGGACTTCTTGTCTGGGTCGATTTATAGGCGATCGGTAAATTCTTTTTTTGGTTATTATTGGATTATATCCATTTAGTAAAGTTGTTTCTTTAACAATTCCTGTTTCAGATATTCTTCGGAAGAATCTCTTGTGTGCTCTGAATACTAAAGATTTTATGATGCCATGGATGGTGAGCTGATGTATTATGGAAATAACAACCTGAAAAAGTTGGTTTTCAGTAGACAGAAGTGGAAATGGATCCATCTTGCTTACATTGGATATGTACATCAAAAAACGAAATACCATTCAATGATTCTTTTTCTAGTGTAAACTCACACAAGGATGTAGGGTGTTGATTTTTTTTTTTTTTTTTTTTTTTTTGTAGAAATGCATAGAGTTCTGGTTCTGCATGGCTCCAAACTGCAAAAACGACATCCAATGTACCTCAGCCAAGTTATGGGTTTTAGGTCAAGAGCAAAAATTCTTTCTTCTAGATGTTCAATAAAAAAGTTAGACAGATTAGGTGATAAGGGTGAGCCCACTGCAGTTCTTTCCTCTTGTTTATATATTATATCTTTCCATGTGAAGTAGCCTAATGTGATTTTTTGGTTAGAATTTCTAGTTTCAATAAGGAAATACCATGAGTAGGCATATTTAAATAAATTATAACACCAGAATTAATCCACGTAAAATATTATGTATTAGTATAATTTTCACTTCAGTATCAAAGGCATCTTCAGCTCAAAGCAAATAGAACAATAACTGACAATTCCAAAAGGCATCACCACTTAAGTAGCTAATGTAAGATTAACTAAAAAAAGTCTTCACCATCCAGATGGTAACCTACATTTCTCAGTTTTTAGGAAGAAGATTCATACAGGCCATTATATACATGCTGAATCTCATCACCATTCCAGTCAAAAAGGCTGAACTATTAAAACACAGGGTTCCCTCCTTATGTTCTTCAGATGAGCTATTACAGAAAGAACTGCAACATATTATTTCCACTTTTTTATCTAATGGTTATAAGAATTCTTTTGTCAAAAGAGCTCTGAGTAGCTTTGGTATCTCTACCTCTTCAAATACAAAAGAAATAACTCTTATTCCTATCCCTTATGTGCAAGGCATTAGTGAATGTATAGCAAAAGTTTTAAACCCACTAAATATTTTTGTTTCCTTTGGCCCCATCAGAAAAATCTCCACCTTTCTCACTTCTCCAAAGGACAAGCTTCCACATCTCAATTATCCAGGTGTCTACCAGATTCCGTGCTCTTGTGGGTTACCTTATTTCAGACAAGCAAGCAGGAAGATCTTTCTTTATTCAGCTAGAAGAACAAAAGTCTTATATTCAATACCTTGAAGCTGAACAGTTTGGACTTCCAGAGCATGCCATCAACACTAGACAGAGTTCACTGGAACAAGACAAGATCCCTCAAGTCAATTCCTCATGAAACGGCTTTATAAAGAACAGTGAAATTTTACTTCACTCTCCTAACTTAAACAGATCCGATGGTCTACGTCTATCCCCCTATGTGGGAGATAGTACTTTTTAAATCAGCTAATCTTTCCTCTTTTGTGTGTGTGTGTGTGTGTTATTTAATTTTTTTTTTTTAATAAGTTAGAAAATTTAATGACCGTTTTTAGTTATCCTGCATTAATACTTAGGTCATGCCTTTTGGAATTGTCAGTTATTGTTCATTAGCTTTGTACTGAAGATTCCTTTGATACTCAGGCAAAAATTATACTAATAAATAATGTTTTACGTGAGTTAATTCCAGTATTATAATTTATTTAAATTTCTAGTTTGTTTTGTGAGGGATATTAGTGAAGAGAGAGACAATGTCAGAGTTCACTAACATGTCTGTATCTGCTAGTTTAATGTCTTTTATTCTTGTATGAAATTCTATGAAAATTTTTATTGAAGAAGCAGAGTGGCCAGTGAGGGGACAGAGAAGGTTAGACAGAAATAGAAATACAATTTTATTAATACAGAATAAAAAAGGAGATATAGCTACTACGTTCCGGTTACTTTGTGTGGCAAAATAAATTTTACCTACAAAAAAAAGGTATACGGTCATGGGCCACCACTATATCTCCCAATTGCTAACTTTTATATGGAAGATTTTTAGCAAAGTGCTCGATTCCTTTACTCTAAAACCTACAGTGTGGCTTAGAAACATTGACGATGTTTTTGTTATCTGGCCACACAGTCAACAAACTTTAAACACATTCCTTAGCCACCTGAACAAACAACATGAGCGCATACAATTTACTATTGAAATTGAAAATCAGAACTCGCTCCCGTTCCTGGATACGCTGGTCGCACATCTTCCCTCAAGGCAGTCTATCCTTCATGGTTTACCACAAACCGACACATATTGGCAATATATACATGCTAACTCATATCACATTCCTTCGCAAAAATTTGGAGTCATTAACACCCTTAAAATCAGAGCTATAATAATTTGCTCTAATGAAACAAGCTCTTAAACAAGAATTAAAGATTATTAGCAACACATTTATAAATAATGGCTATAACAAAAATACTATAAAGTTCTTCATAAAATGTCATCAAGAAAGAATTAAATTACAGTAAAATCATAGCCATCCCATACATTAAAGGAGGGCTATCCAACCTTAGGTAATCCGAGGGCGGCATCAGAAATAAAAAATTATCTGAGGGCCACATCACAATGCGTATCTAGTAATTTGGTGAGCAGCAGCGACACAACCTAGAAAGCTGAACAAACAAACAACACTAACTGCACAGTAATCACGCAATCACATTCCCCGTGAGCACCGGAGCATGTGCGTTGGATCAAGCCAGTGTAAGAACCCTTCTCTGACACATCTAATATTTGAAAAACACGTGGGTACATAGTGATGTAAAAACACCATATAAAATTATCAACATCGAGATTATCAATTAGTAACAGAATTAAAATATCTACGACGCATTCAATTCATATTGTTATTTGATTTTTTCGCTCATGAAAATCAAAACCAACAGGTGGGCCACACAAAATCGCACCACGGGCTGCATGCGGCCCGTAGGCAGTGCTTTGAACAGCCCTGCATTAAAGGGTTATCTGAAAAAAATCAATAGAATCCTACACCACTATAATCTTAATGCCACTTTTAAACCACCTATAAAATTAAAAAACATATTCAACTCCTCTAAGGAACCTCTCCTCCCACTGGCAATCCTGGAGTTTATTGCATCTACTGCATCTGTAACTTACCTTATACTGGTGAAACTGGATGTACAATCCCTATACGTAAAAAAAAACACAAAAGACACATTAAATATAACAATTTTGGTGAAGCAGGCCTCTCAGATCATGCTCTCAACACCCTACACCAAATTAATTGGAAAAGTACCTGCTCATTACATCATACAAAAACCTGGTATGAACAGAAATTTAAAGAAGCCTGTGAAATTCTAATTAACCACTCTAATCTCAACAATAATGGTGACATAAAAATTCCAAGAATTTTGATGGCACATATTCAGCCTACTTAGTTTCCAGCATACTTTAGGACTTTTCAGCTTTTATTGGAAACTATTCATAACTAAATTCAGATATCATGTCTAGAAAATCAGCATGAACTTGCATGCAAGTTAATATCTATCTATCTATAATAAAATTATGGGCAAAATTGAAAAATCTTACCAATTTATCCTTTTTTAAATGTAAAAAACATTCAAAAAAGGCTAAAAGATGACTCACTGCTAGTATGTGAAATTTAACAACTAAAAATAAATGAATTTACAATTACTTACATTTATCTATTTTAAAAAATCTTTAATTGTTGATTGTTTTTGCTTTTTCTGCACTCTTATAAGTTCCACTTGCCTCTCCACAGAGTATAAGGCATTAAATGTCCCATCGTCTCCTGATGCACTTGCATACCGCCTCAAAACAGAGATAGCTTCCATTGCTTCTTTACTAGTAGGGACGGTAAGTTCTTGATCACAGTCTTCTTCAACCACTTCTTCTTTGCCAAGGTGGTTGGAAAGGATGTCTTCTACACTTGGTACCATTGATGTAATCACACCAACATCAACATAGTCTTGAAATGAGGAAGGCTCATCCATCACATACCAGTTGTTGGGCTCTGACATATCTCTTCTTCCTCCTGTAGTTTTTCCTTTTCTTCCACAAACGTAACTCTTGCCTTCCAGAAACAGTTGGATATGGTTTCAGGAGTAACATGCAACCATGCTTTGACAAATAATGCATGGCATCAAGGATTGATATGGTCATTTGTTTTGGGTCAATACCATTATCATGCATAAACACAGCTTTTTCAACAAGCATTTTTCTATATTTCCATTTAAATGCATGGATGATGCCCAGGTCTAATGGCTGAAGCTCACTTGTACAATTAGGGGGAAAGAACACTAATCAAATGTTTCTGAGCTGCAGTTCTTCAGGATGTACAGGACATTTGTCTAGCAGTAATAGTATTTTGAAGTGATTTGCCCCCATTTTAGCATCCAGAGCATGCATGGTGGATGTGAAGATGCTGCCAGTCATCCATGCTGTGCTGTTGGCATCATACTTAGTAAGCAGATTATTCACGTTCTTAAAACACCTTGGCTTTCTAAATTTACCAATTACCAGTGGAGGTAATTTTCTGATCCATCAGCATTGACCATGAGCAAAACAGTTACCCTCTGCTTGCTGAGTTTTCCACCGTGACACTTCTCTCCTTTAAAACACATTTTACTTGGTAGAATCTTATAAAAGAGCCCAGTTTCATCAACATTGAAAATATTTTTCGGTTCATAGTCCTGAATAATAGTATTTAATTCATGTTTCCACTGGTTTACAATTTCTCCTACAACGCTATTACTTTCTCCACACACTTGATCATACACAATATTGTGACGAGCCTTGAAACGATCAATCCATCCGTTTGACACAGTAAAACCATTAATCTCCAACCTCACAGCAAATTCAAGGACTTTTGCTCGGAGTATAGTACCATCGACTGGAATACTGATGCTCTCATAGAAACAAACCACTCTGCCACAAGTTTATCCAATTCATTGTATGTCGATGTCCGGATATATTTTTGCTTCTTTGACATAAGGCCAGATTGCTTTGCATCGAGTTCAATGCTTGACCTGTTTTTTACTACGGTGTTCAAAGTGGACACGGAGAGTACAAGATCTTATGCTAATTGCACACATGTTCCGGCATGCGAATCTACACGTCGCAGAATTGCCATCTTTTCTTCTACCAAAATACTTTTTTTTTTCTCCATGCTACTAACATGGATCATCCACCACCGCAACTTGAAAGTAACTATCACATACTAAATTACGTACAGAAATTCTGCAATATACCATGTGTTTCTGAATTGTGACTACCAATAAGCAAGCTAGCGAAGCGATATTTCACAAACTGTGGTTTATTCACTACTTCTTCTTTCGCTATGCCTTATCCGGTGTTAAACAGGGTCAGCATTCCCATCTTTAATCTTCTTCTTCCAGATTCTCCGGTCCAGGGCATCTTCCTGACTCCATCCTTTCTCCCTAAGATCCTCTGTCACCTTATCCCTCCATCTGAGTTTGGGCCTGCCTCTTTTTCTCCTTCCCTCCACCTCCATACCCTCCACTCATTTACCAACATACTCCTCACTCCTTCTCTCTACATGACCGAACCACCTCAGTCTGCTTTCTTGTACCTTCTTACTGATCGGTCCCACCTTGATCGTCCCTCTGATGTAGTCATTCCTTATCCTGTCCTCCTTTGTCACACCACTCGTCCATCTCAACATCCACATCTCTGCCACCTCCATCTTCCTCGCCTGTGCCTTTGTTATAGGCCTTGTCTCCGTACCATAGAGCATCGCCGGCCACACCACCATCTTATACAGCTTTCCTTTCATCTTACAACTCACTCTCTTGTCGCACAGGACCCCGCTCATCTTCCTCCAGTTCATCCAGCCGCATGTTATTCGGTGCTGTATTTCCTCATCCAGGTCACCATTCCTCTCGACGACCGACCCAAGGTACTTGAATTTCTTCCCTGAAGTTAACCTTTCACCCTGGAGTCATATGATCATATCCTCGTCACTCCCCGTTGACATATATTCGCTCTTTACCAGGTTAGTTTTCATGCCTCTCTCCTCCAATACTTTTCTCCACTCTTCCAGGGTCTTTTCAAGCTTCTCTCGGGATGATTCACAGAGAACAATATCATCGGCAAACATCATGCTTCCTGGCGCCTCCTTCTTAACGTCCTCCACTAGTACATCCATGACCAGATCAAAGAGGTAGGGGCTCAGAGTTGATCCTTGATGGAGCCCTACGACAATGGGGAACCCCCCCCCCTCTATCATGCCGACACTGGACCTGACCTGAGTTTTCACTCCCTCATACAACTCCACCAACCTAACGTACTTTTTCGCACCCCCTTCTTCCTCACACACCTCCATACCTCCTGTCTAGCCACTCTGTTGTATGCCTTTTCCAGGTCTATAAACACCATATGTAGCTCCACCTACATCTCCCTATATTTCTCCATCTATCGCCTTAGCGCAAATATTGCATCAATTGTCCCTCTTTCTGGTATAAATCCAAACTGCTCCTCACCAATTTTTGTTTCCTGCCGTATCCTTCCTTCAATTACTCTTTCCCATATCTTCAACATGTGTGACATCAGCTTGATCCCTCGATAGTTGCTACAATCTTGAACATCTCCTTTTCCCTTGTAGATTGGGACGAGAATGCTTTTCCTCCATTTCTCTGGTATCCTTTCCTGTTGGGCTATTTTCCTCATCAGATCCCATAAACCATAAATACGGTTTATTCACTGATATCTAATATTCATGAGTAACAACTGTTATTTGGTAGAAGTGTGATGTGATTTCACAATTTGTGTATGATCCTTGTTCATGATTTTATTGAATGTAAAATTAATTCATACTGTAATTGAAAAATCACGGTATCACTCATCACTGCTGCAAGCGTGCAAGTCACCGTGATGGCAGAAACAAAACTAAAGCCAGGTGGGAGCCGCCCCCCCCCCCAGTATATATATATATATATATATATATATATATATATATATATATATATATATATATTTAAAAATAAACATGTTGCTCTCCAGCACAATTTAATTTTGTAACCTAACAGATAATAATAATAATAGCACTTTAGCTTTGATGTAAAGGGTTTTTTTTTTCCTCACCAGAAGTCAGGCCAATAATTATTGTAACGGTTGGTCAGTAACTTTAGCAAATCATGTAGATTGCAGTGCAGCTTGTTTCTTTGTATTTATGTGTATGCTCCAGATGATGACCTTGATATGAAGGTCGAAACAATGTCAAGTGTTCATTTTGAGCTATATTAAACTAATTTTGCTCTAACACAGTAGTTGTCTCCATAATTTTTCATAATGTATTCTGATCACTAAGCATAAAGGAAAGGATCCTGGAAAATAAACTTGCTAGTGGTGTACCTCAGGGGTCTGTTTTAGGGCCATTACTGTTCAACTTGTATATTAATGATATTGGCAAAGATTTGAATGGAGATATTCAGTTGTTTGCAGATGATCAAAGTTGGGACGAACTTTGAAGAGCTGTTGTGGTCTTAAAGAAGACTTGAATAAATTGGGTGTTTGGGAATGGGGATGCAAGCTCAATGTTGCAAAATGTAAGGTTTAAAATTTGTTAAACAAAAATGAATGTAGAATTTATGATTGGTGGGAACATATTGTTCGAGGTAGAGGAAATAAAAGAGCTTGGAGTGACAGTGGATGAGGATCTGAAATTTAGGGGACACGTTGCCAAAATTTGTGAAGACAACACAGACTTCTGAGAATGATGCAGAGGACACTGACTTGTAGAAGTAAGGAGATTCTTGTTCTGTTGTATAAGGCTTTGATTAGGTCACACATGGACTACTGTGCTGCCCAGATTTGGTCACCTGGTTTTCAAAAAGGACGAACAGGTATTGGAAAGAGTCCAGAGGCAAATGAGTAAGGTAGTTTCTGACCTCTAGAATGTCGAATATGAGGAAAGATTGAGAAGATGCAATTTACAGAGTCTAGTGGATAAGAGGAAGAGGGGGAGATATGATAGACACCTACGAGTTAGTAAGGGGTTGTTACAGGATCAATGTTGGAGAGGTTCTACAGAAAAGTGGGAGATTAGGATTGAACCAGAAGTCATCCCTGGAAACTATATAAAGAGTGTGTGAGCAGTGGAGTGAGAAGCAGGTTTTTTGCATGCAGAGTTGTGAATGATTGGAATGCCTTGCCTGAGAGTGTGGTGTCTACAGAGAATTTGAGTGTTTTTTAAGGTGGGTATGATGAGTTGTGGATATGATAAAAGGACATCTTAGATGAGTCTTTGACTGCATGGGGTCTTGGGGTGGTAGTAGTAGTAGTAGTAGTAGTAATAATAATAATAATAATAATAATGGCCTGTATGAGTCTTCTTCCTAAAAACTAAGAAATGTAGGTTACCATCTGGTTGGCAAAGAATTAAAAAAATCCAAAAAGGCTTACTGCTTATTTACTTTTTTCTCTAGGGTGAATTGGATCCTTGGATGAATTTTTTTTTTTTTTAATTGTGTGTGTGTATATATTATTTTATTTATTTATTCTTTTTTTATTTTATTTCATATTTTATTTATTTATTTTTTAATAAGTTAGGAAATTTAATAACCTTTTTTAGTTATCTTGCATTGGCTACTTAGGTGGCACTTTTTGGAATTGTGGAATTGATCAGTTATTGTTCAACCTTGTACAGAAGATGACTGCGATACTCAGGCAAAAATTATACTAATAATAATATTTTACGTCAGTTAATTCCAATATTATAATTTATTTAGATCTATATATTAACGTGAATGTTTATATAAAGAAAGTGCTGAAGCCTTACTTCATAGACATGTAATCTTAATCGAAATGACTGTGCCACTATTCTAAAAGTTTGGGAAATTGTTATCCTCAATTGTATTAAATAAACTGAGCTGTTATATTTTAATTTTAATTTAATTAGTTTTAATTTCAGCCCATTAGTTTAAAGTCATGAACACCTGTATATGTAGAGGGATTCCAATCTAAGTATGCGCACTACTGTTATTTAATTTGATTCCTATTGTTGCTCAAAAATTGTACTCCCAATGCAGCTGTAAATAATTTGGGAGATATAGTATCGCCTTGCCGGATGCCTTTTGGTACTGGAAACTTTTCACTGTTTTTATATAATTTAATTACAGAAGTTGCATTATTGTAAATATGTTTAAGTGTTTCAATATATGGTTTCTCAGTTCCCTGGGTTTCAAGAACTTTTAGTGTTGCAGATGTTTTAACTGAATCAAATGCTTTTTCGTAGTCTATATAAGTGACATATGGGTTTATTGTATTCAATTGATTTTTCAATAAGCTGTCTTAATGTGTGAATATGGTTCTAAGTATTAAAATTCTTCCTAAATCAAGTTTGTTCACAGGATTGCATTCCCTCAAGTTTAGATTTTATTCCATTATTTATAATTTTTGTGAAGACTTTATATATATGGTGGGGAGTAGGCTTATGCGTCTGTAGTTTTTAATTTCTTCCTTATTGTTCATTTTAATAATATTAGAAGTGAACTGTTCCAATTTTTTGGAATTTTCTCTGTTTCAGACATTTATTAAAGAGTTTAGTCAGCTGTTTGATGACAGGGCTTCTAAAAAAGTCAACCATAATTCCATCTTCTCCTGGGGCCATTCCATTCCTCATTTTCCACAGTGCCATTTCCACTTCACCTTCTAAGATCTCAGGGGCATCATATTCTTCCTCACTCAAGTTATCCATAGTTGATTCTTGGATATCTCAGTCCTTGTCTTCATACGGTTCAGTATAAAATTAGTGAATTCTTTTGATTATTGCTTCTCCATTTTTTTTATAAGTTCACGATTTTTTCCTCTTACTGCAGCTATTTCCTTTGTAATGATAATGTTTGTCTTAGGACCTTCATATTACTATTGTTTTCTATCGTTCCTTTAATATTCCTAGTATTATATGATCTAATTTCATTTTTCATCCTTTTGCATATAGTTTGACAAATTTCTGAATATTCTACAGTGTGGCCATAAAATAACTTTCCCTCTTTGGAGGCATCTGTAGCTAAAACCAATAAACGGAATGAGACCAAATTTTATATTGAGACTTTTGAAGGCATGGGGAGATGATTTCCGTGAAAAAAAAAAAAAGATTTAGTACCAAAAGTCACAGATAGGGGAAATTTTGGCACTGGAAGAGAGAGCTGAAAACAAGCAGATAATTACATTAAAGGCAGATAAAAATGGAATAATAACATTTCGACTGTGAAGCCACACCATACTGTTACTCGGAGAATGCAGTAGTACTTGCTGGTTCACTTGGGGATGTTCAGGTGCCCAAATTCTGCAGTTGTGAGTGTTGACTGACTCATTCAGATAAAAATGAGCCTCATCACCCCACAATATTCTCCAAGACCAGTCATTTTTGACCTCATTCGGGCAAGAAACATTAGCGTGAAGGTCATGCACTTATCATAATCTGCGGTAGTTAGTGCTTGCACACGACTGAACTTATACGGACAGAAGTGAAGCATTTTCAGTAAGATTTTCCGAACTGTACCATAGGCCATATTTAGTTTGCGAGCTATGGTGCGAGCGCTTGGACCAGTACTGGTCCAAGCGCTCTTTTTTTCTTCATCATATCTACAATCTCATATCTCTTTTCATATCTCTTCTTTTCTTCATCAGATCTAAAATTTCCTGTCTTAGTTTTTCCTCTCTTTGATGCCTTTTTACACCTCCTATTTCTAATGCAATTTAAGAGAGACTTTGTTAAGATTTCATTAGCATCATTATTTTTATTATTAATTATAATTAATAATAAAATAATGACAAAATTTCCTCATTATAACCATTACTCACTATATAAACAATGAGTTAAATCTACCAAGTGTTTTGTTTTTAATTTTCAATAACTCGATAAAAAATAAATTTTAAAAAATAAAAGTATTAGAGAAAAAAGAAAAAATAATATAATTACATACCTATATATGATTTGTATGAATAGGCTTGTATAAACCACAATACATTTAATAATAAACACAATTTATTTTCCATAATTTAAAAACAATACACTTAATACTAACATAGTTTATCTCTCCATAATTAATAACAATTATAATTAATAATAAATACAAATTCAATTAGTCCTTTGAAAAACCAATATAAGGATGCTGTGTCAATTTTTAAACTGATCCATCCAACTGTCGTTACATACAAAAATAGTGACGTTCAAATTGTTTAACAAATTTTTCTGTTTGACCCTTCAAGATTGAAGGCTGAAACAGAAATCTATCACATACAGAAATCTATCACATACTTCAGTGAACCACTGAAGCAATGCTTCATCGATGTTTGTAAGCTTGCACTTGCTAAATGTTTTTTTCTTTCGGTTATGATGTTTTCCAGTGACGATATATAAACAATTTCATTCTCACACAGTGTCAATACTGTTGAAGAGGAAAAAAAAAACGTTTTACACACTTCAACATTTTCGCACCACATGCTAATCCTCAAATAATTTAGACTTTCTTGCAAATTAAGACACTTTCTTTTAGTAGACATGTTTTCGATGGAACGGTTCATTTTTAACTGATTTCGCAATCATGGCCGTGTTTGGGTAAAATGACGGAGAAGGCCAGGAGAGGTAGGTAATTGAGGAGTTAGTCCTCAAAGACAAGATTAGGTTATAAACCAGCCATAATCTGATGCATGTTCTCATAAAGGCTAAGTCAGAATTGGGCATTCCAAAAACTGCCTGCGTGATTAAGAATGTTTGCATAGTCATCAAAATGTGTATGATATTCCATGTAGTATGCTTGTTATAAAACTGTATGGGAATATCATTAAATTAAAATCATTATTTCTTTTTGCTCATTACAGCCATGATCTCATAATTTCCATATTCATTACAACAAAGTTTGACTGTAAAATACATCAAACTAATGATGATGATGAAAACTAAATCACAAAATATCAAAATGCATGCAAAGTTGGCAAAACAATAAATAAACTTGTAAAGGAGATACTGATCTTGCCCATTCTGCTGTGCATTCCGATGTTATAGCATGTATTTTTATGAATAAAAAAGGACACATTGCAGGAATTCTGGAATAGCTTTCACATATAATTCCTACACTCAATCAATCCACGTAACAATCAACAGTATAGAATAGATAATACTTGTTATGAAGGGTGCATTGAACCAGTCTATCTAAAATTATTACCATTATTATTATTTTAACCTCCATGGAGTCAATAGACTCATTGTGGAGGCCCACAGAGCCAGCACCATGACTATCACAATGAGCTTCGAAGTTATTTACACTACCTGCACTCACAATGCATTTAAGCAATTCATTCCACTCACCAACAATTCTCCATGTAAAAAATCAACTCCTCACACCCTTCTTCACCAGATCTTTATACAACTCAAAGAGGACCTCTCATTCTTCCCATCTTAACATCCACTCTTTTTATAATTTCTTCTGTCAAATCTGATAGAATCCCTTAACTGACTTGAAGGTCTCAAATCATACTCCCTCTTTTCCTCCTATCCACCAATCTCTGTAATCCACATTCTCTCAAACACTCTTCATAACCAACACTCCAGAGTTCAGATATCACTTCGGTTATTTGTCTTTGGACCCTCTCTAGTACTTCCACATCACAATGAAAACTAGGTGACCAAATCTGAGCCCAATAATCCATATGTGGTCTGACCAATGCCTTATACAGAGGCAGCACCACTACCTCCTTATTCCTACATTTCAATGTACTTCTTATCATAGTAGCAATACGATCTGTATTCTTTGCAACACATGCAATGTATCCCCAAAACTCCAGTCCACTGTCTACCATCACTCCAAGATCCCAAATCTCATCCACTTCCTCAAGTACAGCTCCACCAATATAGTACATAGCCTTATATCTCTGCATCCCAAAGTGTAACAATTGCATTTATTAATGTTAAAATTGCAACCCCACTCATTCATTCAAGCTAAAAGTTTATTCGAATATTCTGGTAGAGAATAAACATCAGCACTATACTGCTCATAATTCTACCTAACTTTGAATCATTGGCAAACATTTGAAGATCCCCACTCAATCCACATGAAGTATCAATAATTTAAATAGTAAAGTACAAATGAAGTACAAATAATTTAAACAGTCAGGTCCCAAAAGAACAGAACCCTGAGGCACGCCACTGGTCATCTTCCTTTTCTTAGACACGGCTATATCACACAACTTGCTGGTATCATTCAGTGAGAAAATCTCCGATCCATCTAACCAATATACTATCTATTCCCATCCTCTGCAGCTGGTACACCAACTTATCATGTGGTAATCTATCAAATGCTTTTGCAAAATCCATGAATAGCACTATATATGATTCTCCCTTATCCAACACATTTGTCACCTTATCATAAAACATAAGCAGATTGCTAAAACAAGACCTGTTCTTTACAAACCCAGGCTGGACATCATAGAGAATCTCATATCGACAAACCCAATCCTGTATTTATTTATAACCGATTTTACCAATATTTTGATCATAACTGCAGATATACAAACTGGCAACTTCTGTTCTCAATCCAAACTTGTGGAGTGGTATTATTTTGCCTTCTTTCCACTCCTCAGGAACCCACCCCCACTGCGAGACTTTCATTAAACAATGCAGACAAGGGCATTGCTAACTCTTTTGCACATTCTTTAAAAATACTTGGTGATATGTCATCCATTCCTACAGTCTTATTAGCATCTAACCCAAGCAACACTTGATACACCTCTGATTCTTTCACATTTAATTCTTCTAATTCTAGCCTCCTTCACACCATTACGATATACACTGATGATGTGTTCATTAAATAATTCCACTATATAATTTGTTGTGGTTACTCTGGTACCAAAACCTAGATGAGTCTTTGCGCTACCTGGAGGTGTTACATAATAATAACTATCCACCAGTATCAACCAGCCATAATTATTTTTCCTTTTGCTTGCCATAAAACAGAAAAATTCCTATGGATTGGCTCTGATCTGACTAGCCAATCTCCTCTCATATTCTACTTTTTCTTTTGTTAACAATGTTTGTCACTTTTCTGGCCTGCACTTTATATTCTTCATGCATTTGTTCAATGCAAACTGTCCTGTACTTCCTCCACAACTTCTTTCGTAACATTGCTTGCTTGATATCACTGTTCATCCATCTCATTCCAACTATATTTATTCACTTAACTCTTGGTATGCAGTTATGCATTGCTTGTGTTAAAAACTGCTTTATCATTTCCCATGCACTGTTAATATCTTTTCTACACAATTCATCGACCCAATGTATCGATTCTAGTTGACTATGGAGCATCTGATAATCACCCACCATATAGTTCCACTATAGACCTTCTTGATAACAACATTTTCCTGTTCGACTACCTTCCAAACCAATACCTCATGATCACTTTCACCAAAAGGTGGTGGTGGTGGTGTTGATACCTCATTCAGAACCACATCCTGTGAGGTTATCACCAAATTTAACACCGATAAACTTCATGTTGTTTCCATCACATGCTGCTTTAGATAGTTATCCCATAGAAACTAAACAAATTCACTCTTCTTGTTACTATACACTATTTCTTCTTTCCAATCCACATTCCTATAATTAAAATCTACCGTTAGGATCATTTTCCTTTTACTTTCCCAGTTAATCCATCTAAACATTTCACAATCGGTACTCTCCACATTCCCTGGCCTATAACATCTATTAGATATACTATTCTATTGGTCTCAAATTCACTTCAAAATCTTCACACGTACTACTATTTTCCATTTTGAAGGACACAATTCCTCTGCTACCATTAACAATACCCCATACCCTTCTCACCATCTTCCTATCTGTTCGGAAAATTCTATATCCTACCATTTCGAGTCCTGACAATATATCATCTTTAGTCAACCAAGTTTCACTTATGCCAATTATCTTTTGGCATACTAATTCAATCAATGCTACAAACCAGCCCCTTTAATTTCTGATATTCCGTACATTAATATACAAGTATAACAATTCTCCACTCTGTGAGGCCATCCCATTAACACAATCATTCCTTAAATTAGAGATACCAAGAAATTATTAACTAATTATATACCTATATCTTCGACTTCCTCTGGGTCTTTTTCTTGCCAACCTGACAAATGTTCTCTTCCAGGTTGGCAGGAAAAAGACCCAGAAGAAGACCAAGATATAGGTGGATTGATATGGTAAAAAGCGCCTTAGAAGATAAAAATATAAGATCTGATAATGTTGGAGTCTTGACAGGTAACAGACTAGTTTGGAGGAAAATTGCAGATAGGAAGTTAGTAATGATGTAAATTTTTCATGTACTATCATATCCTGTACACCCCTTGAGGGTACATGGCAGGAATTTGATGATGATGAGAAATTATATACTTGGTTTAATCCTTTATCCAAGTGTAAGCAAACAAGTTTGCACCTGAATGCATAATGGTTATTAGGCTTGAATGAAATTTTCATGTGAATGTCGCTTATGGTAAACAAAGGCAAAATGGCAGAAAGAAAATCAAACATGGTAATTATTATAAATTTTTGAAGATGGCTCACTGTCATGAGTAGTATTCTATGCATGGAGGAATGTGGAGGATGTGTTTAAGTGTTTGAAGAAAAGTAACAGGATATGGCTATTCAGAAAAGTGATACTTTTGATGAACTACAAGATGTTAAATGAGCCAAGAATGAGGAGTGATACTATAAATTAAAGATGCCAAGAAATTATATTCTTGGTTTAATCGTTTATTCAAGTGTAAGCAAAAAAAAGTTTGCACCTGTAGTATTTTCAGGACAGAGCAACTTGTATATAGAAGCTAATTACTACACATCACTTGCCTTAGTATCCCATAATGCAAAGCACATCTCCTTGCAGACATGTATAATGCTATGAATTATGGGAAGGGTCACAACCCAGATCGGTTTCAACCTTTATTGAGATCTCATCAGTGGGAGCCAGACCTAGAGGTGATACTATGGTTGAAAATGCAGGAGTCATATTTTCTTATACGAGTAGCCAAAAGGCGTAAAACCTTATTATTAAAATATTCTGGACTAGAGAAAGTTGTCGGAAGTTTTTCCACTTGGTTATACTATAAATTAGAGATACCAAGAAATTATATACCTGGTATAATCCTTTATCCAAGTGTAAGCAAACAAGTTTGCACCTAAATTTCTTGGTATCGGGGAAATGGAGAACTGTAAAATCTTGATGTAGCTTAAAAATACCAAAGCGCTTTACATCGATTTTTTACAGAGGTCAAGTCTTATGTGAACTGTTACAAAAATAATCTTGTTTGTATGTATGTATTTTATTAATGTAGTTAACCCTGTGGGAAGTGAATGTTTTAACGTCAAAAACAAAGGCAATGCTTTTCCAGAGGAACTTTGTATATGTATATAGTTATGTGTCAGAGTGCAGGAAAAGTTGTTTACTGATTTTGTATATAAGAGTTGCTTACTGCACTAACACCTTTAAAGATAGTATCTAAAAGTGCCGCTAGGTTTAGATAAGTTTCCGTGGCCCCGAAAGGACAAGCAAAGTATCAAAGAGGTCTGCTAGTTTTAGAGAGAAGTTTCTGCGCCTCGAAAAATACGATCAAAAGATTGCATGGAGGAGAACAAAGAGCGGGTTAAACTTAAAAGATAAAAGAGTCATGCCGAATTCTTCAGGGTTTACTACCCTTAGTACAAGGTCGGAGGGCTCGCAAAATAAAAGGAGACTGAGCAGAGCAGCATAAGAGGCTTCCCAGTTCCAGTCTTCGGCGAGAAAGAGGAACTTCCAGACGTTGCCGAAGAAGGAAAGGCTTCCAGACGCCAGAAAGAAGGATCCCAGTTGAGAGTTGGCAGCAGTTTCAGTTTCTTGGAGGCGCCAGTTCCAGCTATTGGAGACGACAGTCATCCAGGCATTTTCAGCGAGCCAAAGCGATGTAAATTACCCGAGGCAGCTTCGCCGAAGGTTTTTCTTTTCGGCATGGGAGAACAACCTTTTGCTGGAGCTGAATGAGTACCACAGTAAACAGCCCGCTATTTTCCCGATGAGATATTACTAAAATCAGACATTCCTGAGGAAGCTCAAGATCTGATATGAAAGAACTGCCTTAGAACTTTTTGTGCATGACTTTTGACTGAATGTGCGATATAGAGCCTTTGTAAGTTCCATACGTTTGTACAATTCCTCTTATAGTGTGTTATACACAGACTTTTAAGAATTTGGTTACTAGCAGTAAGAGAATTAAGAGAATGTCATTAAGAGAATCGATTGGCATGTTGGAAGTTGATATAAAAACTGTAAAGATAAACTTAACAGAGAGTCAGCTAACCTCTTTGCAAGTAAACTAGAAGTTTAATAAGTTGAATTTGTAAGCAGAGAGTAAAATAAGATTGTGAGTTAAAAAGTTAATTAGTGTTAAAGTAAAAAGGTTCTAATTTATGCTAAAGATTTTATAAATGGATAGAGAAAGCAATCTCCCTATTGCTTAATTCATGTATAATTTGTAAATAAATGTGTTTTAATTATTTGTGAAAAGAGTGCTGCCTGATCTTTTATTTTACAACTGCACTGTTCTTAAATAAATCGGACTTGTCAGCAGGAAATAATTTAAGGCAATAAAAATGCAGTTCAGTTACTTACGAACCACGACTGTTTAAGTAAACGTTGATAAAAGAAACTTCGCTCGTGAGAGAGAGGGAAATCTACCAAAAGTTTTATTTAGTCTTATGCCA
The DNA here is from genome assembly GCF_054136105.1 of Typopeltis vanoorti. Taxonomy (NCBI): domain Eukaryota; kingdom Metazoa; phylum Arthropoda; class Arachnida; order Uropygi; family Thelyphonidae; genus Typopeltis; species Typopeltis vanoorti. Next base: position 122,563,966 of record NC_143563.1, on the reverse strand, counting down.
ATTAAATGATATATTGGTGGCGCAGTCTGACAAATAAATTTCCAGTATTCATAGGCTTTCGACTAGTAAATACGGAAGATGGATAATCATAGTACACGGTAGAGTAAATGAGAAAGGATAAGAGACAAAAAAGTGCATTAGAGTAAAGCAGAGTAAAGCTATAAAGAATTAGGAATAGAATAAAGATAGAAGAGAGTAAAGATAAAGTTACAACATATAGGAAAAAAAAAACATACATTTACAATGGCGCAGACAGAGTAAAGATATTACAGAACATTCATACATCCATACAATCACAAATTGAACACTCTGCCTGACACAATTCAGTCATCTTGTCATTCTGTATCATTGCTCACCTTTTCAGTTCAATACTATCACATCTGGGCAGCAAATCAACAACTTTCCCAATGACACTATTAATCTTCACTTCCTGCAAGAACTTCCTCAAATCCCTTTCCACAATCTTTGTCTCACTATTCAAGTCGTTTGCACCCACCACCACCACTAATTTGCATGCTCGTTCTTTCCTTTTATGCAAAGCATCTGATATTCACTTTATTGTATCACCTGTAAAACTTGTCTTGTGCACTTTATTTTTTACCACACCTTTAATGATTGAGTCACCATATAAAGCAACCCTAACATCTTCAGATACTTGCTTCTTAACCTCCTTGCCATTCACATCACTTATGTTCTTCTTTAAACGTTCAATTTCCACCTCCATACATTTAACCTGACTCTTCATTAACTCTTGCCTAAGATCTTCCCTGTCACTTCTGTTATTACCGTTGCAACCACTCTCATCCATTTTCTGATTATTCTTGTTAACACCATTCTTATTTTTGGAACATCCTAGCCTTTGATCACACTTTTCACATACCATAATACGTTCCTTTTCAGTTCGATCTAACACTCCATAAATCTGTAATGTTTTTGAATGCATACAGAAAACAATTGTCGCATCTTATCCACTGTGAAAAGTGTAGGGAAAAACTTGATCTCCGAGCTGAGACTTTCTGCACTGCTCGCATAATTTGCTGCCACTGCCACTGTTTTGGTAACATTAATGGCACCTCCATGTTAATCAAAATAACTGAGGTGAACACTTTTAGAACCACAAATACCACAGTACAATGATTATATCCAGTCACACAAAAGCACTAATACACAAATCTACACGATATAATTAAGGGGGGGGGGGGGATTTGTAACACCATTCAAATACACCGTTACTTAATGCAACACAAGAAACACCTTCCTTGTACAATTCACAAATATCCAAAGATATTTGTGAGTTATACAAGCACTGTCTTACATCACACTATTTATGATGGAATAATCAGCTCTACAAACCAGAGGTGTAACAATTCCCTCAAACCAAAAGTTTAATTGAGGTATTTAAATGTCTTTACCATTTTGTCTTAGGTTTGCAATCTCTCTCCCTTCCTGAATTCCTATCTTTCTTAACAGCATCCAACCTAGAATGAGTTTTGCATTTAAAATGGAAAGGTGACTTTAGTCTTCTCTGATATCATTGTTACATGGCAGCCAAAAGGAAATGTCGCTTAAATAGTTTATCACAAATCCATGCATAGTGGTTAATGCATGGAGTTTATTGGTAGATACATACCAATTCACATCATTGTCTTGAGCATTTTACTCCACAGTAGAGCAAATTTTATCTTCAGGACTGGAAAAGCATCTTGCACAAAGAGCTCACTTAGAAACTTTCAAACAAAATGTCTTCAGCAAAAAACAGTTTTACCAAAATCCAGAATTAAATTAAACAGGCCTTATCCCCAAAAAAATAATTATAAACACACACCAACTACCAACCTTAAAGGCATTGTAAATAAATTAGGCAACCTTCTAATATGACAAAATTAAAAAAAAAGAGACTAGAAACCAATGGATAAAAAGGATCCCCAGCCTTTCATAGGATATTACCACATCCACTGTTAATGTAGAACTCAGCATTTTGAACAGACACGTCAAAAGACTACTGAAGTTAAAAGGATAAAACATATACACATCATTATTATTATATGGGATCATCATGGAGTTCGGAGGCTCCTCGTGGGAGATCCAAACTATTATACATAAAAAACCTATTGTACCTCTCCTTAAACTCATTCACTATTCAACTCAACTAATTCTGACAATCCATTCCAATCATTCACCATTCTCCATGCAAAAATCTGGTCCACATACCACTACTAATCCCACTCTTACACAGCTTTCACAAATGGCCCCTATTTCTCTGACTATTTGTCATATTTATAATTGAAAATTTTATAATTTTCAATTATATAATTGAAAATTTTCATTTATAAAACTTATTGCATCAGTTTTATAAATCCACTTTAATATCTTAAAAGTTTCTATCATATTTCCATCTTTTCCACCTATCAACTAAACTTTGTAACCTACAAAACTTCAACCTAATCCACAGGAAGCATTCCATATACCTCTCTCCAGCTTAGTCATTTATCTCTGAATCTTCTCTAACACTTCATAGTCACCAAGAAACTCAGGTGACCAAATCTATGCACAGCAGTCAAGATGGGATCAAATCATAGTCTTATAAAGAGGGAAAATAATTTACCTATCTTTACTTGTGTGTTTTTCAACATCCAAGTAATCCTTTGATTTTAATCCATTATACCAACTTTTGGAATATGTCCTTTGAACTTCAATTTTCTGTCTAATATTATTCCCAATTCCTTAGCCTTATCAATTTTCTGCAATCCAGAACCATCACTATGAACAGACATAGTGATGGTACTGGATATATAATCCAGTACCATTGCATATCATAAACCATATGCAAGCTTTACAACCCAAAGTGCATAACCTTACATTTTGCAACATTAAACTAACAATCATTATTCTTTGCACGCAATGCCAGTTTATGTAACTCATCCTGCAGGATACCTACATCAATCTTTATCCACTATTGCTCTCCCAAGTTTTGCATTATCAGCAAACAACTAAAAATATTTCCATATATCATTGATATATAAATTAAAAAGTAGTGGCCCCTAGTACAGAACACTGAGGTACTTGACTAGTCCCACTTATTCTCCTACATTCCACTCCACCATATACTACTCTCTGGTGTCTGTCAGCCACCACCACCCCCATCCATGCTACTAGCTTCATATTCATTCCCATTTGCTCCAACTTTTGTAATAGTTGTTTTTCCATGTTGTGATATTCTGTCAAACACCTTTGCAAAGTCTAGCAATATCATGGTGTAATTATTTCCTTTCGTCAATTCTGCTGTCACTTTATTATAAATGTGAATAAATTACTAAGACAGGACCTATCCTTTCTAAAACCATGCTGCCCACTAGAGAGTATCACCTCCCTATCTACCCAATTTAGGATTTTAACTTTAACCAACTTTTCCAATACTATTACTGTATTACTATTACAATAATTGGAATTGCTTCTGATGAAGTTGTTCGACCTATGTGTCATCTTTGGCAGGGTTCCAAAGGAGCCATCTTTATGCAATGGAACACTCTTTCCACTCCATTGGAACCCTGCCAAAGATGACACTTAGGTCGAACAACTTCATCAGAAGCAATTCCAATTATCTTGCACATTCATGCAGTACCCAGGCTGATATGCCATCCAGTCCCACTGCTTTGTTCACATTGATATTTTTCAATATGCTGAAGACCTCCTGTTACTCAACCTTAATTTTAACATGCATCTCTGTCACATCAGCAACTGTATAATCTCCACCTGGATGATACATCTTTGCAAAATGATCACTCAGCAACTCAACTATTTCTTTTGCCTTGGTCTCCTTTCTACCATGAACACTGTTTGAAATCATCCATCCTACCATAGTCATTTTTCCTCTTGCTTGCTACATAATGGAAAAAACTCTTGAGTTTACTTTGGCTGGCTTGCTAATTTTCTCTCATAATCTGATTTTGATTTGTTCTTTCTTTCCAAATTAGTCACCCTTTTTGCTTGCACTTTGTACTGCTCATGAGTATGCTGATCACCTTTTTCTTTATATTCCCTCCACAGTGTTTTATTTTTTGCAGCTCTTGCTTTATATCTCAACACATTCACTTAATTTCCACTTGGTTTATCCTCCTCACCTTGGGTGATAATGCTTCTCTTAAACAACCTCTGACCACTTCCTACAAACTACTGACATACTTTCTTTGTAGCTTCTCAAACCATAGCAATGCTCCAAGATGACTGCTAAGTCTGTCATAATCACTAGCTTTACAGTTCAGCATAAACCCTTTCTTGACAGAGAACTCTAAATGTTTGGCAATCCCCAGAACAAGATCACATGGTTACTCTCCCCAAAATGGAGACACTTGGTTATGGATATATCTTCTGATGCTATTATCGGATCCAACACTCTCCAACACCTTGTCCTCCTCTATTACATGTTTCATTATCTCTTAGCAACTGTATAACAATCTTGCCATGCCCTCTTTCCTCCATTCAATCAATGTTCCCATAGTTAAAGTCTCCCATAATAATTATTTGGCCTGCACTAATTATGCTAATCTGCATGGCATCTACATCTTCCTGGATCCCCCCCTAGTCTATAACATCACCCAACAATATATTTTTGCCTATTGACCTCTATCTCACACCAGACAAACCATCTTCCACAGACCTAAAATCCTGTTTACCTTCTAATTTTGTTCGTCTTGTTTCTTCTAATTCTTCAGCTATCAGCAGTAATACCATCTCCTGTCCTATTTCCTCTATCCTCCCTGAAAATACAATACCCTTTACATTCTATCATTATGAAAGACAATCTTAAGTCAAATTTTAAATACGAACTATTCCAAGAAATGGCTCAAGTCTTACAAATCCCTTTTAACTGCAACAGAAATGATACTTTAATTTTAAATAAATTCTGGTACACTACCTTTTTTTCCCTTCTTCTCAGAGAGACTAATGACACCGATTTACCATAAGAGGCATAAATAATGTGATATCTTTTTCTTTTTCCACATCAATAAAAACTAAGTTTTAACTGATTGACAAATGACAAATTAAATATATACAAAACCAATATTTTCTACTAGTAAACTTCTACATAAATGCTAATTATATACTATGGAAATCTAAATATGGCAACAATATGTTAACATCAGAATGGGACAAAATAGGAGATGAAAGGTTAGCAATTTTTTGGTAAACTGCTGATAGGAATTTATTAATTATCTAAACATAACCATGTGATACTATCGAAGTATCCTATATAATCCTTGACAGGTACATGCTAGAAAAAAATAAATAGAATGAAATAAAATATCATATTAAGAAAGTTTTAAGAAACTACTGTATGCCCACAGATGCGAGACCCTTCAACACTTCTGTGCACGTCAGAAGGAGAATCCATTCCGATAATAGGGTAATTAATCCGTCTTGTGGGATGAGTTGTTTATTATTACATGTCGGAAAATTAACTTCTCTTTTATGAATATTGTACTTTATAAAGGTGATTACCTGGGTGGTTGCCAGCAGTGCGAGGACCTCTGTGAGATAAGGGTATATGTGGAACTACAAGGGGGGTGATTATGAAGAGCTCAGGAGACAGCTTGCAGGTGTAGCATGGAATGAGGAGTTAGCTGGAAAAGAGATCAATGCAGCTTGGGGGATTTTCAAAAACTGTTTAGTAGATGCAATGTCTAAATGTATTCCAAGGGTGAGAAGGTTAAATAAGGTGGTTGTGAGATGGATGAATAAAGAGATTAAGCATGCTATACAGAGAAAAAGGGCACTGTGGAGGCAGCATAAGAGAAGTGAAAATAACCAATTCCATGAGATCTACAAAGACCAAGCAAGGAGGGTGACTTGGTTGGTGAGGGTAGCTAAAGAGAGATATGAACAGCAGTTGGCTAATGAAGCCAAACAGAATCCTAAGGAGTTCTTTCGATATGTAGCCAGCAAAAGAAAGAATAATTATGGAAGGATGACACTGATTGGAGAAAATGGTATAAAGACAGCTGATGCAGAATGTGTGGTGGAGATACTTAATGAGCAGTTCATAAAGATCTTTCAATCTTGTGAATGTGACTTCATGGAGGGATTGAGAGCAGCTGATGATGGGGAGGAGAGACTGACTGTAGGTGAGCAAGAGGTGTATGGGGAGTTGAGTAAACTAGATGTTAATAAGGCTGTGGGACTTGATAATATATCACTGCATATTCTGAAAGAATGTGCCAGGGAGTTGACATCTGCCGTGACATATTTTTTTAATATGAGTCTTGCACACATATTAAAAAAATATACTCATAAAAAATGTCAACTCAGTCAAGTTCCTAAGGAGTGGAAGGAGGGCAAGATTGTGCCACTTCATAAAGGAGGTGATCGAACTCAAGCATCAAACTATAGGCTTATCTTTGTGTCAGGTATTGTGGTTAAGTTGTTGGAGAAGCCTGTGAGAACTAGGATCGAGAGTTGGGTTGATAACAATAGTATTATCTTTGATGGACAGCATGGATTTGCTAAAGGGAGGGCATGTTTTAGTAACCTACTTACTTATTACAATAAAATGACTGCTTCCTTGGACAGAGGAAAAGGATACACAGTAATATACTTGGATTTCGCAAAGGCTTTTGATAGAGTACCTCATGATAGGTTGACAGTCAAACTAGAACAGATGGGGTTGGATATTAGATTGGTGCATTGGATTGGAGACTTTCTATCTGACATGTATCAACAAGTTGTGTGGGGGAGCGATATCCAGGAAAAGGAAAATCACTAGTAGAGTGCCTCGGGGGTCTGTTTTAGGTCCATTGCTGTTTAACTTGTATATTAATGATATAGGTGAAGATTTGGAAGGAGATATTCAGTTGTTTGCAATGATGCAAAGTTGGGATGAACCATGAAGTGTAGTGAAGATGTTGTGGCCTTACAGGAAGACTTGAATAGATTGAGTGATTGGGCACGGAAATGGGGATGCGAGTTCAATGTTGCAAAATGTAAGGTTTTAAAATTTGGAAAACAAAGCTGGGATACAGAATTTATGCTTGGTGAGAATATATTGTTGAAGGTAGAGGAAATAAGAGATCTGGGGGTGATAGTGATAAGGATCTAAAATGTAGGGGATACATCACCAAAATTGTGAAGACAACGCAAAGGCTTCTGGGAATGATGCGGAGGACACTAACGTGGAAGTAGGGAGATTCTTATTCCGTTGTATAAGGCTTTGTTTGGCCACACATGGACTTTTAATAAATTTAGTTTAATCCTTTATCCAAGTGTGAGCAAACAAAGTTTGCACCTGAGTGTATCTTCAGGACTGGGTTAAGGTGGTACAACACCAGGGCAACTCGTTGCAAAGGTGGAGCAAGATACCAACACTCATATCTCAGTATCTCCTATAATGCAAAACACATCTCCTTGCGGATATATCTAATGTTATGCATTAAGGGAAGGGCCACTGCCCAGACTAGTTTCGACCTTTATTCAGGTCTCTTCAGTGGGAGCCAGGCCCAAGTGGAGATATCAGGCAGAAGCATTAGCAAGTCATCTCCACCTATAGGAATTGCCAATTAGTGTGCCACCCTTTTTTAATAATTTACTCTGGATTTAGAGAAAGATGTTGAAAGTTTATGTTTAACTTGGTTAGAGTATAATAAATTTAGTTTAATCCTTTATCCAAGTGTGAGCAAACAAAGTTTGCGCCTGAAAGTATCTTCAGGACTGGGTTAAGGTGGTACAACACCAGGGCAACTCGGTGCAAAGGTGGAGCAAGATACCAACACTCCTATCTCAGTATCTCCTATAATGCAAAACACATCTCCTTGCGGATATGTCTAATGTTATGCATTAACATTAGACATTATGCAAACGAGTTTGCAACGAGTTGCCCTGGTGTTGTACCACCTTAACCCAGTCCTGAAGATACTTTCAGGCGCAAACTTTGTTTGCTCACACTTGGATGAAGGATTAAACTAAATTTATTATACTCTAACCAAGTGAAAAATAAACTTTCAACATCTTTCTCTAAATCCAGAGTAAATTATTAAAAAAGAGTGGCACACCAATTGGCAATTCCTATAGGTGGAGATGACTTGCTAATGCTTCTGCCTGATATCTCCACTTGGGCCTGGCTCCCACTGAAGAGACCTCAATAAAGGTCAAAACTAGTCTGGGTAGTGGCCCTTCCCTTAATGCATAACATTAGACATATTTGCAAGGAGATGTGTTTTGCATTATAGGAGATACTGAGATAGGAGTGTTGGTAGCTTGCTCCACCTTTGCAACGAGTTGCCCTGGTGTTGTACCACCTTAACCCAGTCCTGAAGATACTTACAGGCACAAACTTTGTTTGCTCACACTTGGATAAAGGATTAAACTAAATCTATTATAATCTAACCAAGTGAAAAATAAACTTTCAACACACATGGACTATTGTGCCCAGATTTGGTCACAGGGTTTTCAGAAGGATGAAGAGATGTTGGAAAGGGTCCAAAGGAACCTTTCCTTACTGACTACGGTAGTTTTTGACCTCTGGAATGTCAAGTATGAGGAAAGATTGAGAAGATGTAATTTGCAGAGTCTGGTGGACAGAAGGAAGAGTGGAGATATGATAGAGACCTACAAATTGGTAAGGGGTTGTTATAGGATCAATGCTGGAGAAGTTTTAAAGAAAATAATGGGAGATCAGAGGAGAACCAGAGGTCAGCCCTGGAAACTGTATAAAGAGGGTGAGTAGGGGAGTGAGAAGCAGGTTTTTTTTGTGCAGAGTTGTGAATGATTGGAATGCCTTGCCACACACACACACAGCATGATGAGCTGCGTGTGTGTGATAAAAGGACCTCCCAGATGAGTCTTTGACTCCATGAGGTCTTGGGGTGGTAATAATAATAATAATAATAAAGTGGTAACTATTTTTCTTGTATAACAATTGATAAAGTTTATGTATAAAGCACGTGATTTTGCGTGTTGGTGACCAATTTCGTACATCGCCTTATTTCTTTCTCCCCTTCAACATGAATTGACTCTTCCTAGCACCAAGCCAACTGAGGTTCTTGTATCTATGGTCGGACAGTACCTATAATGAAAAGATCATTAAAGCACAATGGATATGGGCCTTGCAAGCAAAACTGATCCCCCCCCCCCACCTTCTAAACAACAAAATTTCAGGAACTACAAGGAAACATTAAAAGAGGTGCTTGGGAGGGGGGGGGGGATGTTCTTGCATTCTGTGACCACCAATTTTTCTATGAATTATGTACTGTGAGCAATACCTTAGATAATTCGGAAACTCTGCTCTAGAGACCAAACATGGTACCCTTCAAAGGTACTTGTGACACAGATGAATTGCAAAAAACATATTAATATGAAATTATCATGAAATACATTAGGTATATAAAACTGAATCTGACAGCCCTATCTAGGATATTTGGATTTATGGACAAAGCAACAAAGGCTGTGATACCAACAAATTATTGGTATTACTATTATTATATCCTCCATGGAGTTGGAAGAATCATCATGGGAGGTTCATTCAACCGACAACATATTTATCATACTGAATCTTAAACTCCTTAACACTTCCTACCTTAACAACATATTTCAGTAACACATGGAGAATTATCAATCCATCCATTGATAATTCTCCATGTAAAAAAATCTACTTCTCACACACCTCTTCACCATATCTTACATAACTTTCAGGGATGGCCTCCAATTCTTCCTCTCTCACCTTCTACTCTTTTTATAACCCACCGGGGATTAATCCGAAAAAATCCCTTCACTAACTAAAACATCTCTATCACATCACCTCTTTTCCTTATCTCCACCAAATTGTATGTAATCCACATTTCTTCAACTTCTCCCACAGCCAGCATTCCAGAGTCCTAATATTGTCGCAGTCACTCATCTCTGGATCCTCTCCAATGTTTCCACATCACACTGAAAACAAGGTGACCAAATCTGAGCACAATAGCACTCTAATATAATAGTTTCTAATAATAAAGTGGTCTAACCAGTGCATTATACAGTGGCCCAGCACCTCTGTACTCCTACACATTAGAATATTTATAACAGCACCACTACAACGTGCAGCCTACAGCACTTGCAATATGCCTTTTATCATATGTACTAGTCAGTACATATGATATATCATTTACAAACAAGTTAAACCCTGGGGCATGCCAGTGGTTACCCTTCTTTCTTGAGACACTGCTTTCTGTTAATGACTCCCCTAATTGTTTCCAGACTTCGCATGATTCCAATATGTAACACAATATTCTAATGCTTCACAAAGAGGACACTTTCAACTTGTAAGCATTGAATCAGATTTGTGCTAATAGCCTAGGAGTGAGTTCAAAATACATACGCTTTGAGCTGTTTAAAAAGATGTACAGATAGTACATCTTTTTAAACAGTTTTAAATAGTGGCAGATCGAATTCTTAGCATTCTAGTAGTTTCAAACCACTCAGAAAGCGAGGCAGGGTGAACTCTAAGACAATAGCACATACATTAACCAATCCAACTGAACGTTGTCATTTGTCATGCACTGCTGTTGTCGTTTTGTGAGCTTCATCTGTTTTGCATGCGCGAAGTTCTCTGTGAACTGACGTGGTAGGCAAGTTTTCATATATAATATAGACAAGTTTTTATTATATAATTTTTTTCAACCATTAAACCTTTCAACCACAGTTCAACCACTCTCTATTTGCATGGAGAGTGGCTGAACCGTGGAATGCATTGCCTGATAAAGTAAGAGCAAGAAAGGTCAACGAGTACAAGGAGTGGTATGATAGACTGTGTTTACTAGGAAGGACCTCCCATGATGAGTATTTTGACTCCATGGAGGCCTGAATAAAAATAATAATTTCTGATAAAATTAACTTTTCTGCCCATATTTACAAAGGGAAACAATATTGCAATTGAAGGAGGCAAGCCTTGTCCTCCTCCTCCTCTTCCAAATTTTACACTTTTGGGAAATTCAAATATACCAACCAAATAAAGCATTCTGTTTCATTATTGTTTTCTAATATACAATATCTTAAAACAAATACATTGTCCCCCACTCTGCACAGATTTGGTTACAATTAATTGATAATCGAGTGTTTGTTGGGAACTCCTGATAAGATGTGTTATTTTAAGTTGTCATTGACACTGTTGGCATCATTGACAATTTTGCTCGATTATTACGTAGTTTTGTTTGCTTTTCGTATCTTAGTGTGTCTGTTTGTGTGTGTTTGGTGTTGTTTCAGTTATTAAATTGATAAGATACGATAGAAGCATGCACATGGCTCCGGTAAGAAGGAAAATGGCGGCTAGTAATAATGGTTCACCATCTTTGTTCAATAAATGTAACATAAAGGAGATTATTCAATGTACTATTTATTAGTACATTGAATAATCATTGAATTATCAGTACATTGAAAAATTACTATTAATATAGAATGGTTAGATGATGATAGAGGAGTGAATGGGTGCAGAAAATGTAAGGAAAATGAGGAATTCAAGTGTGTTTCAGTTCGTGAGTGTGATATTTCTGTCAAATTTCAAAATGTAGGAAATAGCGATATGATAAGAAATTGCAAGGTTGTACCAGAGAGCTGTGAGGGCAGCATAGAAAGTGAGAATGAAGGTATTGATACAGAGCAAATTAATGGTTTAACATATAATAAAAAACATGAGATAGAAGCAATGAGTGAGATCGCGCGGGTGAGCGGAGCAATACATAGGGCAAAGCGGTAGCTTGAGCATATGCACAAATGTCTACCGAATGTACCAGCCAATAAAAAAAAAGTATGATAGGAAAAATAAGAGTATGATTCTGAACGTAAACAAAATGAAGGAGCGAGTGCTGTATGGAGATTCGTTAGTACGAGGTGTGATAGTAGAGAATTTGACAAAATCATACCAACCCAGTGCGACCATAAAGGACGTAAGCAAATCTATTAGGGAGTAAAAGCAAAGGGTGAAAGAAATGATAGTGGTGGCAGGTACGAAAGATTTGAAAGGAGAAAAAATGGAAATGATAGAGGACCTGAAGGAATTGTTTGAGGTAGCAAAAGAGAAGAGAGAGAGAGGGTTAGGATGATTAGTCTTTTGCCGTGGTATGACAGTGTTTGAAAGTCTATCATGATAGTTTAGGAGGAGGGTCATGATTGCAAATGACTTTATGCGTGGGTTATGCAGGATGAGTGGTGTGGAATTTGTGGACAAGTGGAGTGAGTTCGATGGGCGAAAGGATCTATATAAGATGGATAGTTTGCATTTGAAAGGATTCAGTGTAAGGAGACTTGAAAAATTGTTGAAGTGGATGTGCAGAATCAGAGAAACTAGATTTATTAAGGGGGGGAAGCAGATATGCAGACTTGAGGAGGCAGTTGAGTGTATGTATGAGTATAATATGCCCAAGCGAATAAGAAGGACAACAAATCAAAATGGGATAGTTAGTATAAGGCATCAAGGTAGGGATGGGGCTAACGGGAGGTCTGCAATTCATGTATACTATTGCTAGGAGTATTGGGAACAAGGAAGAATTTTTGGCCTTGGTTGGCACTTCAGACCACAGGTTATTGGCATTAATGAAACATGGCTGACTGAAGATGATATAGCTAGTGGGATTGAATGTGAGGGGTATAGTGTGTTCAGGAATGACAGGGAGAATAAAATGGGGGAGGAGTATTATTGATGATAGCTGATGAGCTGCAGCCAAGGAGAATAGAAGCTGAATTGCAGGATAGAGAAAAGAGCACATTTGAGACCATTTGGTGTGAGATTGAGCTAGCAGAACAAAATATACAATTGGGTGCTGCTATAGACCAGGTGATGAAAAAGATGGTGGAGATAGTATGCATAAGCAAATAGAAGAAATGAATGAAAAGAGGGTAATTATTATGGGAGATTTCAACTATGGTTGCATTGATTGGAGTGAGGAGAGGACACATGGGAGGAAGGAATTGGATTTTATGCGGTTATTAAGGGATAACTATCTGCAACAGAATGTAATGGAAATTACTAGGGGCCAGAGGGTACTTGACCTAGTAATTGCATCTGAGGATTTGACTGTAACGAATATGACCACATTGCCACTAATTGGTGAGTGTGATCATAGGGTCTTGACTTGGGAGGTGGCTAAAGGCATGGAATTTACAATTAAGACAGGGTACATGTGGAATTATCGGGCTGGTAAGTATGACAAGATTAGCAGTTTGATTGGTTCAGTGGCATGGCATGTAAAACTGCAAGGACAGGATGTTGATAGTGCATGAGAGGCAGTTAAAAAGTGTTTGCAGGAGGCAATGGCTGACTGTATACCTAGAGTCCAAATAACAAATCAAGTAGTTATTAAATGGATGAATAACACCATTAAACTTGAGCTGCAAAAAAAGAAATAACTGTGGAGGGAATTTAAGGAGAAAGGTGACCTGCAGGCACATGAACGGTACAAAGCCCAGGACAGAAGGGTAACAAGTATGGCAAGAAAAGCAAAAGCGGATTATGAAAGAACTTTAGCCATGCAGGCTAAAGAAAATCCCAAACAGTTTTTTCGATATGTTGCAAGTAAAAGAAAAAATGTATACGGCGGATTGATTTTAAAGAATGCCGATGGTAGGGAGGTAACCGAATCAGCTGATATAATAGAATTACTGAGTGGGCACTTTGCAAGAGTATATCATCCAGGTGGTGACATTGCAGTAATGGAAGAACCAACAGCTTATACGGGAATTGTGGTGAATGAAGTGGAGGTGAATAGTCTATTACAAAACCTCAATGTCAATTCATCTGCGGGATTGGATGATATACCAGCTCGTGTTGTACAAGAAGCGGCTAAAGAACTGTCAGTGCCTTTGACCATTTTATTTAATTTGAGTCTCGGGTTTGGGTTAGTCTCCCAAGGGAGTGGAAAGAGGGGGAAAATAGTCCCACTGCATAAAGGAGGTACCAAGACTGCTGTTGAAAATTACCGGCCGATCAGCATATCAGGAATTGTTGTCAAGGTCTTGGAGAAAATAGTCAAGAGGAAAATACAAGATTGGATAGATGAAAATGGGATACTGTATGAGAGAACAGCATGGTTTTGTAGAAGGTAGATCATGCCTCAGTAACTTGCTCACGTTCTATAACACAGTGACAGCTGAACTGGATAAGGGTAATGGGTTTACAGTGATTCTACTGGACCTTGCTAAGGCCGTTGACAGGATACCACATGGAATTCTAATCAGGAAACTGCAGCATATGGGGATGGATATAGGGTTGGTGAGATGGATGGAGAGATATCAGAGAGTGATTTATTCAGGAGTAGAGTCCAAAAGACAGCCTGTGACTAGTGGTGTGCTGCAGGGTTCTGTTCTTGGACCACTGCTTTTCAATTTGTTCATTAACGATATAGAAAAGGATCTGAGAGGAAGTGTTCATTTGTTTGCTGATGATGCAAAGTTGTATACAGCAATAGTGAGTGCACAGGATGTCAAAATTTTGCAAGATGATTTGGATAGTTTGGAGGACTGGGCTAAGGAGAATGGATGTCAATTTAATGTGGCAAAGTGTAAGGTTATGCATTTTGGGGTGAAAAGATTAGCAGCACTATATCACATTGGTGGAACCGTACTCCAGGAGATTGACAAGGCCAGGGATTTGAGAGTGTTGGTGGATAGGGAGTTGAAGTCTAGGGGACACATCGCAAAAGTGGCAAAATCAGCTCATCAAATCACTTGATTGCTGAAAAATACTTTAACAAGCAGAGACAAACAGGTTATTGTTCCTCTGTATCGAGCCTTGATAAGACCCCATCTAGACTACTGTGCCCAGATATGGGCGCCAGGGTTTCTTCTCGATGGGGAGGAGGTGGAGAGGATCCAGAGACGAGTGACCAAAATAATAGCAGGACTATGGAATGAACCTTATGAGAAGAGGTTGAAGATTTGCAGGCTGCAGAAATTGGTTGATAGGCAGAAAAGGGGTGATATGATTGAGACATTCAAATTACTGAAGGGTTTCTATAAGATTAATTCAGAAGATATTTTTGAGAATAGGATTGGTAGTGGGAGGACTAGGGGCCATCCAGAGAAGCTTGGAAAGAGTGTGTGGTTAGCAAGAGTCTTTACTTGGAGCTAGGTTTTTTACTTGGAGAGTGGTAAATGAGTAGAATAAGCTGCCAGAGTCTGTTGTGGGTGCCATGACTGTAAATGAGTTCAAGGTGAAGTATGATAGATAGTGTGAATGTTGAATAGTTGTTCTTGACATGATGTTGGGTCTCCCTCGATGAGTCTAAGGACTCCTTGGAGTGCCGTAATAATAATAATAATAATAATAATAAATTAAAGTATTCAAAGTTATCCTACAATTAATTGCATTAGACCAATTAAGATGAGCACTGATGTGCTGTACAGTCTTAAAACTTTTATTGATTGATAAAATGCAATCACACAGTCAAACTGACATGAATTTTGTAGCACAGGTTGCATAAGCCACGAGAGCACACCCAACTGAAATGGGCACACGATGCCACTGTTACTATCCATTCCCATTTACTGCAGCTTGTACACCAATTTATCATTTGGTAGTCTGTCAAACACTTTTGCAAAGTTCAAAATATTGCTGTATACGAATCACCCTTATGTAGCACACTCGTCACCTTATCATAAAGTAAAAAAGTAAATTGCAGAAACAAGACTTACACCTTTCAAATCCATGCTGGCCATCAAAGAATTCTATGTCCATCAATCCAATCCTGTACTCTATTCCTAACCAATCTCTCTAACACCTTGACCACAACTGCAGTTCTACAGACTGGTCTATAATTGGAAACTTCTGTCCCACAGCTATGCTTGTGGAGTGGCAGTATTTTGCCTTCTATAGTAACCTCCATGAAGTCAGTACTCATTATGAGAGATCTACTTAATAGCAACCGGTATATCATATTGAACCATTATTTACATTACCTACATTTACAAGGAACTCAAGCAATGTGGTCCACTCACCACCCACTATCATGTAAAAAACCTACTATTCAACATCAGTGGCGCACTCAGGATTTAATCTTGGGCGAAGTTGGGGAGTTGAGTAGACGTTTTGAGAATACACACAACGTCACATACGACCTATGATTGAGCATCTGCAATGATGACTAATTTAAGTAGTATAGAAATAGAATACGACACAACATAAATTTAAAAAAAAATGAATTAGGAAAAGACTGGGGTGCTTAAGGGTCAAAGCTGTATAACTGAGAGGAGACCTCCACATAGCCTTTAAAGGAATGCGGAGAACCGACCAGGGCTTCTGACCTAATGTCCAATCCTCACCTTCTCGAGGGGAACCCTGTTGGGTATCTACTTTGATACTGAACGAACGAGGATGGGCTGGCAATTTGGGATTCAGCCGACCAAATTGTATTCTTATTGGTTAAACCAAAATAAAAAATGATGGTACAAAATGACAAAATTTCATGCCGGCTGGGGCATAGCCCGGTTGTTTTCGCCGGGGAACCAGGGCGAACACAACGGGGAACAAGGCCCCCGTTGTTTTCGCCAGGGAACCAGGGCGAACAGCAAAAAGTCAGCTACTGGAACAAATCTGAAAACAAACCCCAACTCAACATCACCAGAGTTAAAGATCGGTACTATCGACGTAAGAAGCCTGAATGGCAAAGAAATGGAGCTAGCTGAGGAATTAGATAAGTACCAGATCGACATAATAGGGGTGACTGAAACAAAAAAGACCAAAACTGGCGAGATCTTACTGAGCAATAAATACAAAATGTTATATTCAGGCAATGACAATCAAGGAAAAGAAGGAGTAGCCATAGTATTCAACACAAAATACGAGGCTAATCTTCTTGAATGGCAGTCAGTCTCAAGTAGAGTAATGTGGGCAAATATGAGAATGGGGAACTGGACAATCAGACTTATTTGTGCCTATGGTCCCACAGAAGGTTCTACTAAGGTAGAAGTGAAGGAATTTTTTGACGCTTTAGAAAAAGCAACTGACACAATGAAAAAGGAAAAGTTGGTCCTTGTTGGGGATCTAAATAGCAGAGTAGGAAATAATTGTGAGACATACAAACATATTTTGGGAAAATTTGGAGAAAAGAGCAAAGCTAATAATAATGGCAAATATTTATTGGATTTCTGCTCAGGACATGGACTGGTTATTACTAACACCATGTTCCAACATAAAAATGTGCACAAATTCACATGGAGAGAAGAGGCTAGGAAAAGTCTCATTGACTATGTTATTGTTGATAGTGATGTTTTCTCCCTGGTGCAGGACACCAGAGTGTACAGAGGATTTGAAATTGGAAGTGATCACTATTTAGTCTTGAGCAGGATGAAATTGAATTTCATATCGAAAAGAATAACATGTAAGAAAGTTTTAAAGCGAATAAAAGTTGAGCAGCTCTCAGATGTGAACTAAAATGTGGACTAAAATACAGAATGATTATTGAAAAGAAAATGAAAGAGTTTGAGAACAGGAATCAAACCTTGGAGATTCAGTGGGAAACTCTGAAGAAAACATTGATTGATTCTGCCAGAGAGGCATGTGGTGAGGTTGTGTGCAAGAATAAAAAAATCAGAACTCCCTGGTGGACACAGGAAGTTAAAGAGGCAGTGAAGGAAAAGAAAAAAGCATATCAAAAGTTCCTGGCAAATAAGACAGCTTTTACTCTTACAGAATACAGAGACAAATGTCAGAAAGCTAAACAGTGTGTAAAACTAGCTAAACAAAAGTCATGGGAGGACTTTGGCAAGCATATCATCATCATCAAATTCCTGCTATGTACCCTCAAGGGGTTGTACAGGTTATGACTGTACTACATGAAAAAATTACATCATTACTAACTTCCTATCTACAATTTTCCTCCAAATCAGTCTGTTACTTGTCAAGACTCCAACATTATCAGATCTTATATTTCTATCATCTAAGGCACTTGGTACCGTATCGATCCACCTATATCTTGGTCTTCCTCTGGGTCGTTTTCCTGCCAACCTGGCAGAGAACACTTGTTTTGCTAATCTTTCCTCTCCCATTCTATTTAAGTGACCATACCACCTGAGATTAGCTCTGCTAATGCATTCCTGGATGTTGACAATGTCAAGTTCTTTCCTAATATCCTCATTTTTAATATGATATTGCCATTGATGCCATCTGTTCATGCCTCTAATCTTTCTCAGGACTCTCATATCTGCGGTCTCTAGTCAAGTGTTTTACTTCTGACCCAGCTCTCAGATCCATAAGTTAAAACTGGTTTGAACACTGTCTTGTATACAACTAATTTAGTGTTCTGACTAATTTCTCTCTTATTCCATATGAATTTATTCAATTGACTTCCCACGATACCAGCTTTGCTGATTCTGTTGTCTATTTCTATATTTAATTTACCATCTTCAGTAAAAATTGTGCCTAAGTAGCTGAAATATTTTACTTTTTCCACAGGTTCTCCATTCACAACACAGTTGACATTTTCAATGATTCTGCCTATTTTCATTGTCTTTGTCTTTTTATTGCTGACCTTCATACCATATCTATTACAACAGCTATTCAATTTAGTCAGAGAATCTTGCAGACTTGTAGCAGATTTATTTAGAAGTATAATATCATCTGCATAAAGCAAAGAGCTGACATTAACATCTCCAATTTTGATATCAGGTTTAATACCACTTTCCTTCATAATGTGATCCATATAGATAATGAATAACAGAGGGGATAATGTACATCCTTGTATCACACCAGATTTAACATTAAACCATCTTCCTGTACTTCCTTCAATTCGAACTGCTGACTTACAACTCAAATAAAGACTAAGTACTGCTTGATATAATGCCCCATTGACACCATATAACTGCAGCATATTGAATAGCTTCTCTCTTGGCACCTTGTCATATGCCTTTTCCAAATCGATAAAACTTAAATACAGATCTTTGTTATATTGTTATATTCCCATGCTTTCTCGACTATTTGTCGTAAAGTGAAATTCTGATCCTAACAGCCTCTATTTGTCCTGAATCCAGCTTGTTCTTCGCCAAGCTTTTCTTCCACAATTCTTCTCAACCGTTTCTCAAGTATACTGGCATAGATCTTGCCAGGAACACTCAGTAGGGAAATACCTCTGTAATTCTCACATTCAGTTTTATTTCCCTTTTTATAAATGGGTACTATGAGAGCTCTACTCCAATCATCGGGAATTCGTCCCTCTGCCAGGCTTTCTGAACTATGCAGTGCAGCCACTGTAAGACTCTTATACCGCCATATTTCAGCATTTCTGGTCGAATATCATCTACTCCTGCTGCCTTTCCACATTTCAAGCCTTTGATGGCTTTTTCTACTTCAAGTACGGATATGTATTCCTGACTGCATGCCTGGTCAGTGTTTTTTATCACTGTGCTGTCATCACTGCTTGTTTCATTTAGCAGTTTTTCAAAGTAATTACTCCATACTTCAAGGATATCTTTTTCTCCTGTTTTCATGTCACCTTTATCATCTCTAACTCCTTTTACAGCACTCTTTCCTCCATTCCTAAGCTTCTGACATTAACATCTCCAATGATATAATGCCAGGAACATAAAAAAAAAATGATATATTCTGCAAGTTCTGTTGCCACTGGCTGCACGCTTCCTGTGCCAAAATAGACGAATCTGCGCAAAAGTTATATATCGAATTTAACCAGCTGTTTTTATGTTCGCTGTACCTCCCTTCAGTAAAACAACTTCTGAACATAGGTAAATGTGTCAAAAACCTCGAACAGCACATCAATGCTTTTAATGAAACTTTCCGCAGGAAGCACGCTTCCTGAGCCAAAATAAACGAATCTGCGCAAAAGTTATATATCGAATTTAACCAGCCGCAGGACGCAGGAAACATGCTTCCTGTGCCAAAATAGACGAATCTGCGCAAAAGTTATAAATATCAAATTTAACGAGCCGATTTTATGTTCGCTGTGCCTCCCTTCAGTAAAACAACTTCTGAACATAGATAAATGTGTCAAAAACCTCGAACAGCACATCAATGCTTTTAATGAAACTTTTACCTCCAAAATACATGTAGTGGAAGCTAAGCTCGAACAAATTGACAACCAACGCAACATAAGCTCACCTTTGCCCACAAATGAACTCTGCGACCTAATCGCATCAACGGTATGTGAGTCGATGGAGGCCAAAAACAGAAACCTCAATGCCATTATTTTGAAATTTGCGACGGAAAACAGAAAATCATTAAAAGAGAACATCAAGAAATTAGCTGAAGAATGCAACATCAGTTCCAAATATATCATCAGGTGCCATCGTTTCAGGCCTATCAATAAAAGAAAGGATGGAACAAACTTTCCATGCCTCATAAAAGTGACTTGTGATACTCCGACAAGCACAGCTAAATTAATATCAGTGATCAACAACAAGTTCAAAGGAACCTTCCTCCAATCACGCATTAGGTGCTTAACCAGACCTAACATTTGCACAGAGGTGAAGAAGGTTGCCAGCTTCAAAGAGAACTTGAAGAAAAACGTCAAAATGGAGACACCAGTTGGATCATCGACTACAAGCAGATCAAATTGGTGCAATAATCAAGTGAACTCCACTAGTAGTCACCATGGAAACCAGTATGCAGGCACTGCATAGGAAATGTACAAAACCCTTGCAGTCAAATATATCCCTCACAGAACCTTGCATATCCACTTCACCAACATCCGTGGCCTAAACTCCAACCTAAATAGTGTCCACTACCACCTTCAGTCTACCAAACCCCACCTACTCTTTCTGGCAGAAACTCAAATTTCTCCTCCCTCCAGCACTATTTATCTGAACCTTCCAAACTACACCAAGGGTGGTGTTTGTGAATATATCTGCTCTGACATACCTTTGCAAGGGAGAACCCAACCTAGAATCACCCATCTTTGACCTTCTTTGGTTGAAAATATATCCCTTCCCCACTCAGTCAAATTCATTTGCTGTCTCTATCGCTCTCTCCACACAACCAACCACTCTGAGCTCTTTAATTTCCTGTCCTTAAAAATTGATTTTCTCCATATCCCACTTTCCCAACAATGAAATTATCCTCCTAGGAGATTTTGATGTCCACAAGACCAGCTGGCATTCCTCTCCAGATGTACAGATCTTGCAGGCAGAGATAATAAAACATTTGCCATCACTAATGACCTTATACAACTTGCTCAGATGCCAACCAGAATACCAGATAACCCGAACCACTCCCCAAACCATACACCTTTTCCTTACCCCTGACCCTCCCCTCAAATACACAGTGAAAGTAGCAAGCCCCCCTGGGTAATTCTGATCACAATCTAGTGCTCATCTCCTCCCCCATGCAACAACACTTACACAGAACTCCCGAGTGGGAGGACGGCCTCTGCAACTTCTATGCCATATTCCCACGGTTGGACTATTGATTCCGGCCTTCCAACCCAACATATTATCAAACTTATTATCAAAGTAATCCAACATATTACCAAACTTATTATCAAAGTAATCCTCACTGGCATGGAAACATACATTCCACACACTATTCTAAACTTATCAACAAATGGTGCAGGATTATATATATATATATATATATATATATATATATATGTGTATATGTGTGTGCGTGTGTCAACACATACAGGGTGTTCGGGATAAATTTGACATATTTATAATTAATTATATTTTTCCGTAAGTTACATGTATTAACACACACTTCTCTTCATTTAAAAGTTTGGACCCTTCTTCATTCATATACAAGATGTCAGAAAGGATGGATAGCTGGAACCCACCTGAATCATGGAAGAGAATAACTTGTATCATGATGATTCGTGCCCGCCATCAAAATAAGGATATTACGACTGCTGCCCAATGCTCCCTGAATACAGTAAAAACAATCAGGCATGAACTAGAGACTTGCAATGGTGACTACGAGGATGTAGCAAGAAGAAAGATCCCTAGCAGACGATCTGATTGCGTTCGTACAGCAGAATTCCTCGCAAATCTGCAGGAACAGGTGTTGAAGAACCCTGGCATTGGAATTCGGGCTTTGTTCGTGGAGTTGCTAACTGTAGTCAAGGGTAGCCAATGGTAGGCCGTATGTATGGCAGCAGGATTCGGCCCCATGCCACACCTCTGGGAAAAGTCAAAAATGGTTGTCTGAAAATTTCTACGACTTCACCAGTCCAAATGTTTGGCCTCCAAACTCCCCAGACCTTAACCCCATGGATTATTTTGTATGGGGCGCAGTTGAAAAAGACACCAATCGCACTTCCAGTAATACAAAAGCCCAGTTAATGGATAAAATTAAAACAGTTTTTGCGGCCCTTCCCAGGGAGACTGTAGCATCAGCTTGTTCGAGGTTCCGAAGCAGAATTGAAGCTGTGATCGATGCTAATGGTGGTTATTTTGAGTAAATCTTGTTGATAGTATTGTAATTAACTCTGCCTGTAATGTTTTTTTGTCAATTCATTAAATTTAATAGATACAAAGAAGATTTTCTTTTTCCTTACGAAACTGTCAAATTTATCCCGAACACCCTGTATGTGTCAACTATGGTTTTTATATAACTGAAAGTCAGTCAAATTAAATACCACATGGAGAAGAAAAGCCCAAGAAAGGAATAGCTGGACTCTTTACGACGTGCCGTCATGGAGAAATTCTGACTGAAACCACAGGTCCATCAAGGTAATCAAGGTAAAAATATGTGTCAACTTATCAACAAATAGTGCAGGATTATATATATATATTTCCCACATTTTATGTGGGAAGGTAGGAAATAAATTTTATTGCCTGGTGTAAGACCACCACCCCACTAATTGGAAGCCTGAAGAAGCTCGAAAAGTTCTAAGTTTGGTCTCTAGAACAAGTTTCTGGACTATGTAAAAAATAAATTTAAAATACAAAATATATATATATATATAATTGATCAAAATAGGGAGGAAAAAAATCCTTAGCACATTGATAGTACAAAAGGTACCATGCTATAGGTTTGCAAATAACCTTTCATGGGTTGTTTGCAAACCTTTCATAGGTCCATAAACCATATGTCTAAATATTTAAGTTATAAACAAGCTAGCAAACTCAAAGTACCAGTTCTATCCTCTCATCCTGACAAACATACCTTCATAACAACAAAAATTTAAAAATATGTAAAGTGTGTAAAGCTATGGTTTTTATATAACTGAAAGTCAGTCAAACATTAAATACCACTGAATATAATTATTATTATTAAGTGACACCTCCAGGAATTCCAACGACTCATCGAGGGAGGGCACCTACTCTACAACTGTCTTCACCACTCAATCCACTAACCACAACTACACCATCTACTGCCTACCACCACTACTTTTTTTCACAGCCAATAACAAACATCCATGTCTGAGGCAGGGTTTGAACCCACAGCCTTTTTGGCTGTGGGTTCAAACACGTTAACCATTCAGCCAACCACGTCAACAATTATTATTGTACATGTCTGGGTATTCTGTTCATAGGTCAGCGATGTTTGGATAAGTAATAAAATAATTATTATTACATGACACATCCAACAACTCATGAAGGCAATACTACAACTCACTATCTTCCTTACTTAATCCTCCAACTACATTACACTACTACCAATAACATACAATGGCATCTACCGCTCACACCCCCCACCAACAGTATATTGTCAATAAACTGTGTAAATGGCCGATTTGCCTATATGCAGGATGATAAAACAGACTTTCTGGGAGAAAAATCCCTGCTACCTCCATATACCATCGACTAATTCTCCTTCAACTGAAAAAGCCAATTTCATCATGAAGATGAATTGTACTCAGGTTCAATCAAAGGGTGCAATGTCCCACTGCTCTTTCAATTGTCGTATCTGCTCTCCAGCAAAGATGCTGCAGGTTCAAATCCTGCCAAGGGCACAAATGTTTGTGATTGTCATACTAACAAATTACCATATGTACATAACAAATTACAATACATGATATTGGAATTAGAGGAAACGCTTTAATCTGGATTGCTGATTTCATCAGAGGAAGAAAGATCAAAGTCAGAATCAATGCAGCAATATCAAAAGAGCGGAGAACCTGGGCTGGTGTTCACCAGGGCTCAGTACTCAGTCCCTTACTATTCCTTCTATATGTCAATAATATTCATCCCTACCTTACAGAAGACACAAAAGTAACTTGCTATGCAGATGATATAGCCATCTGGCACACTAGTGCTAAAATCACAGAATCAGAGGAAATTCTAAACAAATCCATGAGAGGATTAGAAAAATGGTCAGACGAACTTAAACTCAAAATCAACCCAGACAAAACAAAACTAAGTACATTTAGTACAGACAGGAAAAATAGACATTCCTACAATCCCAAAGTCATGATCAATAACAAGCTAATTGAAAAAGTCACAAATCCAAAATACCTTGGTATTACGCTTGATCAGGAATTACGATTTGCATAACACATCTCTAACACTTCCAACAGAGCTCTAAAAAAATTAAATATACTGAAAAGGCTTTGTGGAACAAATTGGGATGCAAAGCCAAAAATCCTCAAAACTACTTACACTACACTAATAAGGCCAATAATGGAATATGCAGCACCTATCTGGTCACCTTCGGCCTCATCGGTAAAAAAAAACTAGACAAAATACAAGCAAAAGCATCCAAGATTATCATTGGTGCAGTCTCATCCACTAACAACATCAGAGCCCAACAGGAATGTGGGCTTGACCTGCTGGAGGAGAGACGAAAATTTGCCACCATAAAATTCATAAATAATATCAGAAGCTACCAAAGTGATCATATCTCCCTAAAAACTTATGAACATTGGAACCAAAATTGCAGACTTCACAGATCATCAACTTTACAATATGATGACACTATCAGGAAAGAAATAGGTCTTGATCAGCTAAATGTTCACATAAACAAAGAACCTCTATTTTCCAGTCCTTTACCTTCAAATACCTCCATAAATCTAAACCTTACCAAACTCTGTACAAAAAAAGACCCAAAAGAAATGCTTAAAGAAAAAGGCCTAAATACCATCAACCTTCTTTCATCCTCCAAACAGGTTGTTTGTTATACCGATGGATCATCAGACACCAATATGATTAATGGAGGCGCTGGTGTTCTCCTTCTACTCCCGAAAGGTGAAAAACTTTCATAAAAGTTGGATCTGGGAGAATCGCTTCCAATTTTACCAGCGAACCCTACGCAATAAATAAAGCACTAGAAGCCTACTTAAATCTATCATCATCTCAACAATCTGAAGGAATTATAATTTACAGTGACTCAAGATCAGCTATGGAGGCAATCAAAAATGGCAATACCAAGCTCACACAAGACATCCATAAACTCTTAAATCAACTAAAGTGTTTAGGTAAAAGTTGCATTTTACAATGGATTCCTGCTCATGTAGGCATTGATCACAACGAAGCAGCTGATAAATTAGCAAAACAGGCCAGAGAACTCAACCAAGAAACTCATATGATAACTCTTGCTGATGCCAATGCACTAGCAAAAGCTAAACTAATTCCATTGAAATCAGTGATACAACATCAAATTCCAGAGATCAATGCTGACAGAAGGACCTCCACCACGATAGCAAGACTACGAACAGGACATTATAGAGGAATGAAGATCAATATACATGATACGAGAACATATAGAAACTGCAACAACTGCCCCAATACTGAACTGACACCCACTCACATCTTTACCTGTCCAGCAATTACAGCAGCCTTGCAAGAAATAGATCCTAATCCTGAACAACAGCTCTATACAAACAAAATTACAGACATAGCCAAAGCAGTACAAGGAGCACACGGAAACATCTAAGACTTTTCAAAGGACAAGACAACAACAACAACAACAACCATATGTACTGCTGTGACCTGTGTCTTGGCACAGTATGACCTTGGATGTCTCTGAGACATAAAAATCAAATTTAAAAAAAACTCTAATTGTGCTATAGAGGCATTAAATAAAGACATGCATAATAATATATATTAATTTTATAAAAATTATTTTTTCATAAGATTCATTGCGAATATTTCATTTTTACCTCTTGTTTAATAAATTTATTCTTTTGTGTTTGTGATTTTATGTTTGTGATAAATTTTTTAACAAATACCGGTATTAAATGCGCGCGCGCACTTTTGATACATATACACCAGAAATGCATATAAATGTGTTACTTTCATTTTAAAAGCAAACTTTACATTCTTGAACTACAATGCACATAATTATTAAATAAATGCCTTGGTCAAGAGTGGCTTCGTGCAACTTTTATTAATTCGTTAATTTGAACTCAATGCTTTACTATACATATAATTTGCACTCATTCATTTCTAGCAATTTCGAAGAATTAGGAATATACTTCGCAACAAATTATCAGGTTAAATTGCCTGGCCTAGAAAAGCTATTAGAAATCATAGAAAAACTATTAGTAATTACCTTTATTAATGGTTTAGCAACAGAAGTTGTGTCTATCATTTTCTTCTGTTCAGTACAACGAACTTAACCGGATATTAGTGAAAATATAATTTCCAATTATAAGATCATGCATATTGCAGTTTCATTTTTATCAGTCATTATTGTTTATGCAAAAACAAATTAATTTGCTGAAAATCTGTCACTCATCACTCAAAAAGCAGTGAAATTAAGGGGGAGGAAAAGACTGCAAAAAAGAGTTTTCATTATTAATTATCAGGCATAACACTGTATACCGTATACCACAACGTGAATGCAAAGTTAATATCAACAGCGTGCGTTCGCTCGGGTGTGTCACTAACATTACTCCACAATGTTATTGCCCTCTAACGGAAATTCAATTTAAGAATTAATTTATTCATTTAATGATTAACGGATCTCATCATTGAAAGTTGCTTTTATATGTGTCATCGACAAATTACGTCAATTAATTCTATAAGGATTTCTACATAAGAACTGCTTCAGCTAAAGCCTATATTAAAAAGTCGGGAAGATTTAAATTGGTTGATTTCAGGCTTCTGTGGTTAGGGAACATACTACTTCTTAACCTGTGTTGATTCCATAAAAGGATCATAGAACAATATTATATAGATCTGTACTAGTTTCGTGCATCATTATCATACACCATCAGGATAAAGAGAAGTGTGTAATTGAGTGTAGCGACAAGCAAGAAACTGAAATATTAGTAGTAGTAGTAGTATTGCATTGATCCGTGGAAAATGCGTATGCCATCCAAGGCGTCAGAGCTACTCGAAGTAGCACTGTCGTTTCTAATCTAGTCACCGAATAGAAGAACTATCGCTAATCCTTTTTTTATTTTTCTTTCGACCGGTTAGAGAGTTTTCCTGTCTCTGGCACGGGCAAGCCGGTTTTTTCTTCCGGAAACTCAGGTTTTTCGTCTCATGAACTCAAAAAGATTGATCGTAGAATACATACTATTCAGACTGGTGTATAATTAGGGTAATATGCTCCATTAGTGATAACTAATTATACGTAATTAGTTATAGCTAATTAGGTATAATTAGTGATATTTAAATAAATAAATAAAAAGGAATTACTTAACATCTTTTATATTCTTATAAGAAATAGGAGAAGCCTTTTAACCGTATCTAGCTTTTGGAGGCTGAGTGGGCAGTTCAATCTCAACAAGCAGCGAATCAGAGATAGCGGGACCAAGACTCACTAATTATAACTGGCAACCGATGAAGAGCTTGCAAACAAATGCAATCATCTCTTGGTACCTAAGTCTAACAGGATATATTACCATCTAAAATAATATGAGTTCTACGGTTGATTTTCCTTAGTTTATAAGGCGAAAAAGCCGAGTTTCCGGGAGAAAGAACGGGCGTGTCGTGCCAGAGATAAATTATCTCTGGAACCGATTGAAGAAAGGCTTAGAAAAAGGACTAGACTTCAACTTAAGCCTGTCTTCGTGCAGCCTAATGCAACGGATGGAACCACCACATCCACCGAGCTGCACAAAGCTTACTGATAATCTTGGGCCAGCTATCTCCAGTAGACAATGAACTGCCCACTTAGTCTCCAAACGTTCGATGCCAAAACGGCCTTTCCTACACCCTAAACGTGTATAAGCAGTGTTAGCTGATTTTTTGATTTATTATTTTTAGTTATTTTAATTTCAGTCATTAATTAAAATTTTAATACGAATTTAATAATAATAATAATAATAATAATAATAATTTTAATTTTTTTTGTTATTTTTAATGAAATCTGCTGTCTAAAGTGTAACAACCATAACCACTGAAATCAGTAAGTGCAAATCCTTCTTTTTAATGATATATCTGATTTAGTAATAATCAGCATAGAAGTCGAGTACAAAGGTCACTGAGACAGTTATGGTCCGTCATGCACATACCATGTCCTACAACAAGTGATGGGAACGACTGTGGGAAGAATGGGATGTGCCATATTATTATTATTATTATTATTATTATTATTATTATTATTATTATTATTATTATTATTATTATTATCCGTGACACCTCCAAGTAGTCTGAAGATTCATCGCGGGAGGACACCTACAACTGTCTCAACTACTACACCGAACCTCTATATCGTATAGACTATCGACAGGGACTACACTGCCAGTGTTCCCGGCTTTCAGAAACCAGCTGGAAGTCTAATGGAGTAACTAAATGTACCAAATGGAGCTATCCAAAATGTCGAGAAAACGTTCTATGCAAAAGAAAATCACCTGTCAAAAGCAGCGAAATATAGAAAGGTAAGTCGGTTCTGATCTCTCCATTACTGATAATTTAGATACCTTTAAACGCATGGTGAAATAAATAATTTATTCAAAAAGATAACAAATCACTCAAAAATTGCAAGAATGGAAACATTACTTACAATACAATAATAACAGTGTAGAAGAATTGTTTGAAACAGTGCACAATATAAAATGTAATCTACTCGATGTAATGGAACTGCAGGAAACTCTTCAGCGCGAGAACGAAGAACTGAGAGAAGAGAAATCCTCACATTCCAAATGGAAAATGTCTTGCAGAAAAAGAAAAAAAGAACTGCATACTGATGAGTAGCCCAAAGCGGCATCAAAATATTTGATGTTACTAATACAACCAATGTCCTAGCTAGTACCGTCGACAGGGTGTAGCATAGAGGCAGCCTACCTCACGGTGCGGCTTAATAAGGCCGCTCGTTCAGCCATATTGCGGTAGCCGACGTCGCTAATAGCAAGTGCGGAAAGACGTTTTTCCAATCTTAAACTGATTAAAAATTATTTGGGAACAGCAATGACCCAAGAAAGATTGGTTGGTCTAGCAACTATATCGATAGAGGCGGACGTTATTGTGCGATTTCCCCGTAGGATAAACATTTAATTAATATTATTATGTAATAGTTTGGCATTAATGTTTCTGTTGTAATAAAAACAAAATAGCAATTGAAGATTTTCTTATATTTTTGTCTTATAATCCATCAAGGGCGATATAAGAAGAGACTACAACGAAATAAGGAGAGACCACCACTGCTACCGGTGATCACAAACTTCACCCATAAAAGACAAAGATTACATCCTAGCTTCAAGCA
Organism: Typopeltis vanoorti; assembly: GCF_054136105.1. NCBI lineage: Eukaryota > Metazoa > Arthropoda > Arachnida > Uropygi > Thelyphonidae > Typopeltis > Typopeltis vanoorti. The sequence goes on along the minus strand of NC_143563.1, from coordinate 122,534,472 downwards.
AGTAGGCAAAGCAAACAACGTCAGTCCTCAATAGGAACGCTGCACTGCAGTCTACATAATTACAGAACACTGGAATACATACATAGTACAAGAACCTATTGTACCAGGCAAGAAAAACATGAGAAAAAAAATACAAGCTATCAATTTCTATTCACTAGAAATTCCCAGGTCTTTATGAGAAAGGACGAAAATACCAACATTTATGTGCTCTCATGTGAATCCGAGTAGGGCTTAATTCCTTCCCAGCTGCATCCTATAGAGCAAGTATTATACCACTTCTCAAGTTAACGTAGCTACCAAAAGGCCAATCCAACCTATTCCTCAGGATAACTTAACTTAACTATGTTGTTTTTGAATCATTAAATAATTTCATCCATATGTTCACTAGGCATCCACAATTGCCGCATGGTTACTTCGATGCTCGGTATGTGCCACACCAAGCCTCGCCATAAAGTCCTGTTCTATGCTGATTTCGCGGCTTCAACTCTATGAAAATCAGTCAATCCACACAAATACCATCCTTCCATCTCATTGGTGGTCTACCACTTCCTCTTTATCCAGGAACTTTACCTTCTATTACTGTTCTGAGAAGTTTTCCTTCCATCCTTTCAATGTGTCCAAAATATTTTAACGTTCTTCTGTCAATGTCCTTAAGGAGCCTTAATGCTCTATTGATCTATTCTAACACTCCTCCATTTGTTCGCCTTTCAGTATGATATCCTCAACAGCCTTTTGTAACACCACATCTTAAAAGCAGCTATTCTTTTCTTATCTGACTTCTTTAGGTTCCAAGTCTCATATACATAAGCCTCTGTTGGAAAAACAACTGCATCCAAGATTCTCAAATTTATTCCCATGGAGATAGATCCATCCTTCCATATTTTAGACAAGTCTCTGACTTATTTTAGCCATTCCTAATCTTCTTCTTCTGACGTTTTCTGAAGAGCAAATCTTCACATTAATAATGGATCCCAGGTACTCAAACAAGACTTAAATAATTAGATAAACATATTATATACAAATTCTGCACTACACGCTGACATAAAAAAGCATAAAGTAATACTGACTTACACGGCCAACATTGCTAAACAACATCTTGACAAACATCGATGTTCTAATCTTGAACGAGGTTTTTATGTCATAGATAACCGGCATATGACACAATTGACAGTCCTACACACTAAGGAGACCAGAAAGCGAAGTGAAGGCATTGTTGCGTTTGTAAATGAAAAGCACGGTGTGAACAAAACCATAACCATTTTCGAACATGCAGAAACATTACTTAGAAATCACGACTAATGATGAACACAATATACAGACACTCAGATACAAACCCACTCAGCTACCTTCAAGAATTAGAAGCCTGGCTAAATGGCATTACAATCGCACAACAGATAGATTTATACTAATAGTGCCATTAACATAAATACTCTTCATCGAGGCTCTCCGATGACTAACATAACTCTTAGAAAATTAAGCCAATACAACATAAACCTGACCATAAGCTCCCCAACAAGAGAAGAAATACTAAACTCTTCACTACAACAACCATGCATACACGACATCAAAATATGAGTTTAACATAGATACATCATCATTATTCAGGAGTAAAATCGCTTCCCACTAATTTATCGCAACTTAATTCCACAGTAGCACCTTTAACTCCCACATACTGTAAAACCCCACCAGATAAACCACACTCTACTAACACTGTAAACAGCATCGCTGATGACCTTATGAAAAAATACTGCAACAGATCATGTGTAGCTCAGTAGAAATGACGCTTTCGTCCTCTGCATTAGGCTGCCCAAAAGTAGACTTAAGTTCAAGCCTAGTGGCTAGTGAAGGAACTTTTTAAAGCCTACCTTCCATCGGTTCAGAATTAGTCGATCGCTTGCACGACAAGTGGGTTTTTTCTCCCGAAATTCGCATTTTTCGTCTCGAGGAAATCGACGGTAGAATTCACATTATTTCCTATGGTAACATATCCTATTAGGGTTATGTACCAAGAGATGGCAGCAATTGGGGCCAGTCTCTTCATCGGTTGTGCTTATAATTAGTGATAGTCATGGGCCAGTTATTTTTGACTGGTTACCAGTGGAGATTGAACTGCTCAGTCAGTCTCCAAAGATAGATAGAGTTTAAAAGGCCTTGCTTACTTCCTATTGGGGAATAAAAAGGCGATAGCTGATGATCGAATAACTTTCTATGACATCCTCAAATTACTGTTTATATAAATATAGAGAAAGACAACAAAACACCTAAGAAACAGGAAATAACTGCTAAATAATCCAAGGAAAATGAGGATACCCTTAAGAGCATTCCAATAAAAGATATTTCATGGAAGATAGTAAAAATCTCTCAAAAATATTCACCTACAAACATCATAGCAAAAATTTCGATTAAGAGAAGGACCAAAAAGACTCGCAGATTCATTTAACGATGCTTTCACAAATAACCTCACACGATTCAAAAAAGATGCTATTCCCATAAACCCAACACAAAGCTATTTACCGAAACTCAACAATGTACCACCATGTACTTTCCTCCAATATCCAACTTGGAAAGAGATCAAATGAAAGTTGATTTCTCAAAACTAAAGTCCAGAATATGACAAAATTAGAAACATACACTTCTTATCGCATTTTCAACAACTAAATCATGTACTTGTGAACATCATATTCCACACCAGCACTGTTCCCAAACAACTAAAAGCTGTGAGAGTTACACCTACTTACAAGCAGAGAAAAAGAAATGGCATTCAGAACTACAGACCTATAGCTAATTCATCTCTAAACTTCTTCAAAATGTAATAAAAATACTGAGCAAAATGATAGAAAATAACTTAAAGATATATAAGATCATCTCACAAAAGCAGCACCGTTTCCAGAAAACGAAAAGCAAAACCATGTTATGGAGAGCATTGGGAGCTGTGGTCTGGAAAGTTCTGACAAACATGTAGAACAAAACTGATATTAAAGGAACTGATATAACGACAAGAAAGAAAATATCTTTTAACTCTCTGACCGCTGCCATGTTTCATTAAATTGTAATAATTTGTTCTCTTTTGTTAACGATATATATATATATATATATATAAGACGACATATGATTAATTAATTTTGTTTCTAGGTGTTTATCGGAACTTTCAAGGCCCTACCCCCCTTATAAACATACTAAATAAATCTCTTAATGAAAACAAAATTTCTGTCCTCACATTGACCTTGCCAAAGCTTTTGGCACATTTGATCATGAAATATTGCTGATCAAATTATACTCGGTCAGAATAAGAAGTACACTAGAATTATCTCACAGACAGAATGAAAGGACAAAAATACGCACATATATCACAGACTTGGATTAATGAGCAATTTTATCAGCCACGGTGTTCAAGATGTACATAAATGACATTCAAAACTTTGCCATACAAAATCAAATATAGCAATATGCAGATGACACAGCAACACTTGCAGTTCACACATTAATTAAAGCTACTCCGAAGCAAAACATGCCTTATTATTATTATTATTACAACAACTCTTTACATCCCTAGACCCTTTAACAACTCATCGTTCTAGTGTGAGATCACAGCTGATATCCACGCTACTCAGCAACCTATCAAGAAATTTAAAACATATAGACAACTACGGGCCATGAAAAGACGAACTCTGGAAGCTATACCAACATGGTTAATATAGCATTAAGACTTATATACACTTCAAAAATCACAAGCATTCAACGTCTACACTCCATTCAGTAAGCATACGAAACAGTAACAAGCAACATAAATAGTAAAAGCTTATCCCACTCTCTTCATAAAAGCAAGCCCTAGCATCAAAGGAGATAGGATTATCCTGTATCAATCAACTAATCCTCATATTCATAGGCTGCAAACTATTGTAATGTATATGTAAATACGGTGTAAAATAATAAATGATGATAATTATATATATATATATTGATAGATAGATATACAGGGTGTTCGGGATAAATTTGACATATTTATAATTAATTATATTTTTCCGTAAGTTACATGTATTAACACACACTTCTCTTCATTTAAAAGTTTGGACCCTTCTTCATTCATATACAAGATGTCAGAAAGGATGGATAGCTGGAATCCACCTGAATCATGGAAGAGAATAACTTGTATCATGATGATTCGTGCCCGCCATCAAAATAAGGATATTACGACTGCTGCCCAATGCTCCCTGAATACAGTAAAAACAATCAGGCATGAACTAGAGACTTGCAATGGTGACTACGAGGATGTAGCAAGAAGAAAGATCCCTAGCAGACGATCTGATTGCGTTCGTACAGCAGAATTCCTCGCAAATCTGCAGGAACAGGTGTTGAAGAACCCTGGCATTGGAATTCGGGCTTTGTTCGTGGAGTTGCTAACTGTAGTCAAGCCCTGGATAACAAGGGTAGCCAATGGTAGGCCGTATGTATGGCAGCAGGATTCGGCCCCTTGCCACACCTCTGGGAAAAGTCAAAAATGGTTGTCTGAAAATTTCTACGACTTCACCAGTCCAAATGTTTGGCCTCCAAACTCCCCAGACCTTAACCCCATGGATTATTTTGTATGGGGCGCAGTTGAAAAAGACACCAATCGCACTTCCAGTAATACAAAAGCCCAGTTAATGGATAAAATTAAAACAGTTTTTGCGGCCCTTCCCAGGAAGACTGTAGCATTAGCTTGTTCGAGGTTCCGAAGCAGAATTGAAGCTGTGATCGATGCTAATGGTGGTTATTTTGAGTAAATCTTGTTGATAGTATTGTAATTAACTCTGCCTGTAATGTTTTTTTGTCAATTCATTAAATTTAATAGATACAAAGAAGATTTTCTTTTTCCTTACGAAACTGTCAAATTTATCCCGAACACCCTGTATATAGACGACCTCGCCTACTCCCTATAAGAGAATAAAAAGGCGATTTATATATATATATATGTATATATATATATATATATATTATTACATAACACCTCCAGGGAGTCCGAAGACTCATCGAGGGATTCAAAGATAATAATATTTAAAAGAAATTAAGGTACTCTAAACTGTGTACAGAATTTTGTACTGAACAGTAAACATGATATATTTTAATTGTATATATGTGAATACTCTGAAATATAATAATAAAAAATATTATTATTCAAACATTAATCAAATATTATTATTATGTGGGGTGTTCCCTATGAGGATAGATTGATGATCTGTGGACTCCAAAAACTAACTGATAGACGTAGGAGAGGAGATATGATAGAGGTATTTAAATTGTTAAAGGGATTTTACAGAATTGATACTGATGATATTTTTAAGACCAGTGCAGGAAGTGAGAGAACGAGGGGCCATCCCTGGAGATTGTGTAAGAGTGCGGTTAACAAGGGTGTTAGGACTAGATTTTTTACTTGGAGGGTTGTGAATGGGTGAAATTCTTTGCTAGAGGTGGTTGTGAATGCTTCAACTGTGAATAAATTTAAGGAGAGGTATGACAGGTATTGAGTAAATAATGGTTATTGTGTCAATGTCGGGCCTTTCGCGATGAATCTTTTGACTCCATGGAGACACCGTTAAAATAATAATAATAATATATTTTTTTTAAATTCTGTAATAACATTGTATTTATCATCTTACAGAGTATTTACATATTTACATATATTTACATATTACATATATATTTTTTTAAAGTGAATTTCCTACAAATTTTTCCGTTTTTTGTATTCTAATAATAATTTTTTTTATAGCTAAAATATTTATACATACAATAAACATCTTGTGTGACATTGCACCTTATAATTTTACAGAGTTCAGCACTAAGTGCTGCAATTTCTACATTGGATTTTAATTAAAAATTTTAATAATACACTTTTGCTCTTATATTATGTATTTACAACATGTGTTCTTCTAATATTATCAGTGTTTATTTTTATACATATTGTGAATGGGTGGAATGCTTTGCCAGAGGTAGTTTATTATTATTATTATTATTATTATTATTATTATTATTATTATTATTATTATTATTATTATTATTATTATTATTATTATTATTATTATTATTATTATTCCACATCAACATCAGAAGCATTCAAAAATACTGGCTGACCCTGCAAGCTTATCAGAAGGAAGATATAGACGAAATAGACATTTTAATACTGACTGAAGTATCTACGACAAACGAAGAGGCAACCTCCTACCAAATGCCACACTTCCAACAACACAAATACTGCAGACAAACAAAACGAGGCGGTGGTGTAATAATATTTACCAAACATAAACTAGAAGTAACAGAAATAAACTATAAATTAGAATACGCAGAAAACATATGTATCGAAATTAAAAACATCAAACAAGAAAACTCCCTGATATTAAACGCAATATACAGACCACCCAACTTAAGCACCACAAAATTCCTAGAACTAAACAGATGGCTTTCAGCCACGAAAGAAGGCACCACAAAATACTTGATAATAATAGGAGACATTAATATAAACATTAGGAACATAAATAACAACACAGAACAATACCTAGACCTATTATCGGCATACAACATAATCCCATCCATACAGTCGTATACACGAGAAGAGATAGTCGGAAACACAACAACCTCAACCTGCATTGATCATATAAATATAAGGGCCCCTCCAAACAGCCACACAGCAGCCGTCATAACATGCAAACTAGCAGACCATTATTTCAGAGCATTGCAGTTACACACTGAACCAGAACCCATAAAAATCACTGAGACTACAAAACAGTATCATAGCATTGTAAACGAAGCAATAGTGAACGATGAAATCAGAAAAACAGACTAGATGCAGATAGCATCTCTAGACTCTGCTGAAGCTGTATATAATAATCTTAAATTTGCATTTAACAAAATATATAACAAAGCATTAACAAAAATAAAAATACGCCCCCAAACGAAACAAAATCCATTGATAACAGACATACAAAGAAAAGATGCCCTATGGAAACAACTTAAGAAGTTGACAAACAATATCGCTTTAAAAGCTGAATACAAAAGAAAACGGAATCTCCTAACAACCCAGATTAGAACGGCAAAAAGAAACTATTACAGCAACAAATTAACAACAGCGCAGAATGACATAAAGGAAACCTGGCACCTGATTAATGAAATGCTGGACAATATACACAGACCCACTGCCTCAGAAACAATAAAACACAGCTTTGCCTGCGACCCCAAATCCCTCAAACAGTTGGCAAACAACTTTAATCAGCACTTCGTGAACTCTGTCCAAAAGCTACAAGAAACAACCTTTCCTCACACAAACGAACATTCTCCACTAGGTCCACGAGCAACTCAGTCGATGTGGTTCCCCACAGTAACAAAAAAAGAACTATCACTGGCAATTCAACAAATTAATCCTAACAAAGGACCGGGGATAGACGGAATCAGACCAAAAGATATCAAGAAACACTCAACCGACCTACTTCCAGTTATACAAAAACTGTTAAATAAAATCTTCGAAACGGGACACATACCTGAAACACCGAAGACAGCACTAATCACACCCATACACAAACAGGGAAAAAGAAACATAATAAGTAATTACAGACCTATCGCCACGCTGCCTGTAATCAACCAAATCATGGAGCGCATTGTACATCAGAAACTCTCCACATACGTTGAAAAATTTCAAATCATACCCAAAACACAATATGGTTTTCAAAAAAATAAAGGAACAGCAACACTCCTGGAAGATTTCACAGATCTAATAAACGCTGCATTGGATAAAAACAGAATAACATTAGTGGTCTTCATTGACCTAACAAAAGCATTTGACACACTAACACATAAAACCTTGTTAACGAAACTTACCCATATCGGAATTGGAGGTCGTCTACTGCAGTGGTTTAAAGCATACACGAAAAACAGAAAGCACATCACACGTATAGGATCAGCACACAGCAAAGAGGTACATGTAACCTGTGGAGTACCGCAAGGAGCTGTCCTATCTCCCATTCTATTTAACATATACACACACGACATAAGCCAACTCCCCCTAAAAAGTAAAATCTTCCAGTATGCAGACGACACGGCCATAGTATCCATTCACAACAATGCAAATATCGCTTACAAATATATGCAACACGACATCAATCAAATCACTAACTGGTTAACCGAAAACGGCATATATATAAACCCTGGAAAAACAAAGCTAATGATATTCAAAAACCCCCAAACCCTGCCCATAGAAACTAAATATCTCACTATCAAACATTCATCCTCCTATACACAAAGTGCAGAACCTAAAATCACAACCATCACACAGGTGAAAACAACACGCTATCTTGGACTTCACTTCGATGCTGATCAAAGTTGGAATAGCCATACAAACTACCTACATACCAAGCTTAGGATAATAGCAAGCAAACTATACAGATTAAAAGACATTGCCCCAACCCACATAAAAATACTAATCTATAAAGCATTATATGAAAACATTTTAAGATATGCAATCACATCATATGCATTCTGCGCAGACTACAGACTTAACAGGCTACAATGGTTGCAAGATAAAATGATAAAACTGATATTCTGGGAACAACCCACTCTTATGCAGGAAGCACGGACAAAACACAAAATATTTAAGGTGAAACACTTACGCCACTACACAGTCATGTTAAAACACTACTACAGCCCAACATATAGAGTAACCAGAACAACATATCAAATAACAATACCACAGTCAACAAACTACATAACATATAAGTACAACAATCATGACGGCTAAGCCACCCGAAACGTCTACGTACCTGACATGATAAACAAACTGCCGTTCGACAACAGAAACCTAGGAACATACAGAGAGCTGAAACAGGCATTATATAAATATTATAGCGAGAATGAAAATTAGAGCAATTCCTGTCTCTCTCTCCCCCACCACACATGCACACACAAACCAATTACAACCCCCCCTCTCAAAAACTATCACTACAAGAACACAAAGAAACAAACACACCACGTCTAAATCCAACCCTATTTGCACAAAAATAAAAAAAATAAAATAAAATAAAATAAAATAAAATAAAATAAAATAAAATAAAATAAAATAAAAAGTTAAACTGTAATAGCAGTTGAAGTCTTTCAAGCACGTACCAACAAACAGTAAAATCAACACCTGGCTTGTGACCAGTAGGAACACAACCATGAAACCACCACCCTCTGTCATCTATTATCTTCCTCAGATAAGCTCTGCTAAGCTTCGAGGAAGAAAATTACTAACTTGCAAGAATCTGTTATACACACTTGTAATGCGTTATAAATATTATATATATATAATTACTACAGCAACTATGTATGCAATTCATCTGAGACATAAAAAAAAATAATAAAATAAAAAAATAAAAAATTATTACTATTATACTCAAGATAGCCATTGTATATATGTATGTGTAAATATTTTAGCAGTGAACAAAAATATTATTTATTTTAAAAAAAAAAATTATTATAATTTAAAAATATTAATAACTCGCCAGTATTTGTTATTCACAATTGTAATGTATTATAAATATTATGTATATATATATATATATACGTGTATATAAAACTATTGTTGTATCTATGTATGTAATTTATCAGAGACATAATAAAATGCTTTAAAAAAAACTATAAGGGGAATAAGGGAGAATGTAGATAGCATGTATTGGCAAATTAGCACGATGAGTAAAGGTCAAGTAATTATTATGGAGGATTTTAACTTTGGGGACATAGATTGGGGGAAGGAATGGTCACAAGGAACAAAGGAAATGGAGTTTATACAATTGTTAAGAGATAATTACCTGAGACAGCATGTGATGGAAGGGACAAGAGATTCTAGAGTGTTAGATCTAGTCATAACATCGGAGAACATATCAATAAGTAATTTAGTTACAATGTCTCCACTTGGGGAAAGCGATCATGTGGTCTTGACCTGGGAGATTGAAAGACGTACTGAATATTCTATTAAGAATGGGTATATGTGGAATTACAAGGCTGGTGATTATGGCAAGCTGAGAAGTCAGCTTTCAGCTGTATTATGGCATGAGAAATTCAAGGGGAGAGATGTTGATGGTGCGTGGGAGATTCTCAAGGAGTATTTGAAGAAAGCTGTATCAGACTGTATTCCCAGAGTCAGAAGGAGAAATCAAGTAGGAGTAAAATGGATGACTAATACTATTAAACAAGAGTTGCAGATAAAGAAATGGTTGTGGAAGACATATAAAGAAAAAGGTGATGAGCGTTCCAATGAGCAATATAAGGTACAGGCAAAGAGAGTAACCTGTATGGTAAGGATAGCCAAAGCTAATTATGAGAGGAAGCTAGCTGATGAATCCGAAAGAAACCCTAAAGAGTTCTTTCGCTATGTGGCTAGTAAAAGGAAGAATATCCATGGAAAGATTTCTTTAAAAAGTGTTGATGGTAAGGGAATTACTGAAGCTAATCAAATAGTTGAGTTGCTTAGTGATCGTTTTGCAAAAGTGTACCATCTTCGTAGTGATAGTGCAGTGTCAGATGTGCCATTGACTGATGAGAGTATAGAGATAGATGAAACTGAGGTGCTTAATATATTAAAGAACTTTAATGCTAACACTGCCATTGGGTTAGATGTCATATCGGCCCATGTGTTACGAGAATGTGCAAGAGAATTAGCAACTCCTCTAACCAGGATGTTTAATTTAAGCCTCAGTTCTGGTAAAGTGCCAATAGAGTGGAAAGAGGGGAAAATAGTTCCATTGCACAAGGGAGGCTCTAAGACTGATGTTGCAAATTATAGACCAATCAATATATCTGGAGTGGTGGTTAAGATTTTGGAGAAATTAGTTAAAATTAGAATTCAGGACTGGGTGGACAGCAATATGATACTTTATAAGGGGCAACATGGTTTTGTGAAGGGTAGGTCTTGCCTAAGTAATTTGCTTACGTTCTATAATAAAGTAACTGTGGAGTTGGATAAAGGAAATCCTTACTCAGTGATACTGCTTGACTTTGCAAAGGCTTTTGACAGGATTCCACATGGAACTCTGTTACATAAATTAGAGCAAATGGGTTTGGATCCGAAGATGGTGATTTGGATTAAAGGATGGCTGGCGGACAGATTTCAAAGAGTGGTTTACCGAGGAGCTGAGTCCAGGAAAAGGCAAGTGACTAGTGGTGTACCTCAGGGCTCAGTTCTTGGTCCTCTATTGTTTAATTTGTACATCAATGATATTGGAAATACCTTGAATGGAAATATCCACTTGATGCAAAATTGGGAAGTGCGATAATCAATTCAAATGATGTGGATATTTTACAGGATGACTCAAATAGGCTGACGCTATGGACTGAGGTAAATGGCTGTCAGTTCAACGTGGCTAAGTGTAAGGTGATGCACTTCGGGAGGATGACATCGCATGCTGTTTACTATATTAACGGAACTGAACTGCAGGAAGTTGATGAGACAAGAGACTTGGATGATTTTACAGGATGACTCAAATAGGCTGACGCTATGGACTGAGGTAAATGGCTGTCAGTTCAACGTGGCTAAGTGTAAGGTGATGCACTTCGGGAGGATGACATCGCATGCTGTTTACTATATTAACGGAACTGAACTGCAGGAAGTTGATGAGACAAGAGACTTGGGAGTTATTGTGGACAGAGAACTTAAGTTTAAAGGGCATATTGCTAAGATTGCCAAAACATCACATCAAATTACATGGTTGTTGAGGAACACACTAACAAGCAGGGAAAGGGAAGTTATTGTTCCACTCTATAAGGCATTAATAAGGCCGCATTTGGACTATTGTGCACAGATCTGGTCGCCAGGATTTCTTGGTGATGCGGAAGTGGTAGAGAGGTTTCAGAGGCGGGATACAAAGATTGTTGCAGGTCTGTGGGATGTTCCCTATGAGGATAGATTGATGATCTGTGGGCTCCAAAAACTAGCTGATAGACGTAGGAGAGGAGATATGATAGAGGTATTTAAATTGTTAAAGGGGTTTTACAGGATTGATACTGATGATATTCTTAAGACCAATGCAGGATGTGAGAGAACGAGGGGCCATCCCTGGAGATTGTGTAAGAGTGTGGTTAACAAGGGTGTTAGGACTAGATTTTTTGCATGGAGGGTTGTGAATGGGTGGAATGCTTTGCCAGAACTGGTTGTGAATGCTTCAACTGTGAATGAATTTAAGGAGAGGTATGACAGGTATTGTGTAAATAATGGTTAGTGTGTCAATGTCGGGTCTCCCGCGATGAGTCTTTTGACTCAATGGAGACACCGTTAAAATAATAATAATAATAATAATAATAATAATAATAATAATAATAATAATAATAATAATTATTATTATTATTATTATTATTATTATTATTATTATTATTATTATTATTATTATTATTATTATTATTATTATTATTATTATTATTATTATTATTATTATTATTATTTGACACCTCCAGGGAGTCCAAAGACTCATCGAGGGAGAGTGTGCCAACAACATCAAACGATTAGGATGCTGTTGACACACTCATTTATACAAATGAGTTATACAAATCAATTATACAAAAAATTCGACCAAAACATTTGGTCGAATTTTTTGTATAATTTTTTATTTTTTATTTTTTTAAGTTTGAGAAAGAGTTATTATGCATACAAATTTCTGCATCTGCTTATAAGGATTACTTGTAGATGAGTGAGGCAAGTTAATCCCACCTACTTCGAAGCTTGGGTTAGCTTTTATGAAGAGAGTGGCATTTAGCCTTCACTATTTGTGTTGTTGTTACTGTTTATGTATGGGATGTAGGCATTGGATGCTAGTGATTTGTGATGTGTATATTAGTGTTAATGGTTTCTTAACTTTCTTGGTATATTTTCCGGAGTTCGTTTTTTATTGTTCTGTAGTTATCTACATGTTTTAAATTTCTTGGTAGGTTGTTGAGTTGCGTGGGTATCTGATGTGATCTCACAAAAGAACCGTATGAGTTGTTGAAGGGTGTGGGGGATGTAGAGAGTTGTTGTAGGTCGTGTTATACGATATGTGTCTCTATTGTTTCGATGGGTGATGTTGAAGTAATTCCTTGTTAACGTCATGTAGTGTTTCAGGTTTTTAATGCTCAGAATTCTGTGTATCGCCATGTGCTTGTCGGATATTGGTTGTTGCGTGTAAGATGTCCAGATCACTGTTGACACGATTTTCATGTGTAATGTTTCTAATTTTGTTAGGTGGCTGTTTGATGTATTTGCATAGCCTGTTATTCCGTATCTGAGTAGGGATTCCCTGATATAGGAGTTTTTTTTTATGTTGGGTGGAATAATGTTGTTGGATTCTGATTATGTAGAGATTAGAGTAATTATTATTCGCTTCAGAATCCAACATGATCTTCCATCACAAAGACTAGACTTGTAAATATTATTTAATGTAAACAACTTATTTTACAATTTAATATTCATATAACTACTTTAATTTTATCTATTATTCAATTAATTATTCAAAGATATATGTGTTAATAATGAGAAGACCGTGTTATTACTATTAATCTATTTTAATGTTATTATTATAAATATATATTATATAAATAGATATAAATATTATTAATCTATTTTAATTATTACTATGTTAATATTATAAGAACTTGTATTTGATAATTTAACTGCGCATTATTTGAAATGTAAATATTCTTTATTTATTCCTGTTTGTAGAAGTTTAACGTTATGCAATAGCTCAATTTTATTATATTTTGTTTTGTTGTCATGGAAACGTATGTAAGTGAGCGAGCACGCTTTTGGAACACCACGTGAGAAGGTTTATTGAAAAGAGTTTTAGAAAGAAATCACGTGAACAATTTGGGCTGGAAGAACGGATATAAAAAGCGAGGAATGCTGGAAAAGAGTGATGATGGAGAAAGATGGCGGTTGCCAAGTTCTTATATATATGTGATCCGTGATTCTGACATTTGATATAAAATGTGATTCAAGGAAATTAACAAGTATATTTATTGGCAGTGATATACTGGTGTAGTCAACCGGTTTGGTTCTCAAACAAGTTCAAATAATCAGCTTAGTAGGTAAGTCAACCTTTTTTTCAAAACAATGGCGATACGCTAGGCCTACTGCCATCAGCATCGCCATTATTTCATTGTGTCAGTTACTGAATTAGAAACTGTCTATTATTACAATACTGTGGAAAAGGAAAGTCATGTCCTGTTCCACAGAACAAAACATGGGTCCAACCATAAATGCACCGTATGAGGAACTTAATTTCAAACAGCTCCTGGCAATTTTCAAGCATATAGGAAATCTGCTTTACACAAAATGGCCAGGTAAGGTAGTAGTTCACGAAATACAAGTTGATACAGACGACGCTCAACTTTTAGAACTACTTCAAGACACCGCTACTGAAAAAGCAATAACGGCTGAAGATCATTCCCTTACTGACCACACTGATTATCAGGAGGTTCGCGCACGCAAAAAGCGCAAAACTGCGACCTCCGAACCACCAAATGTGGACGTAATGGAAGAAGATGGCTCTGTCCCAGACTCTCCTACCTCCTCAAGGGAAAAGATCTCCCCGATTATTCTGCGTGAAAAGAATAAGTGGATGTCACTAAAGAACACAATGAACAACTTAAAGATCTCTTACCACAATGCAAAGAATGTCACAGATGGTGTTAAAATTCACCCCAAGACTGTTATGGACTATCATCGATTAACATCCGAATTAAATACCAGAGGAATTCAGTATCATACATTCTCACTTGGTTCTGAAAAAAATATCAAGGTAGTGATCAGAGGTGTATCTGAGGATGTCTCCACAGACGAAATCACTACAGATCTGCAGCTGAATGATTTACCACCAATAAAGGTCATCAGAATGATCAGGAGGGACAAGACCCCAATGCCACTAGTGTTGATTGAGATCAGGCAAACCTATAAACACATATATGACTTGACGACTATCTGTGGATTGAAAATCTCTGTAGAGCCGTTAAGGAAGAGAGCTTCTACTGGGCAATGCCATAGATGTCAAAAGTTTGGGCATGCCCATAAAATGTGTAGGGCTGAATTTAAATGCTTAAAGTGTGGGGTCGGTCACCCAACGAACACATGCTCTAAGCCAAAATCTACTCCGGCCAAATGTGCCAACTGTGGCGGTCCTCACACGGCCAACTACAGTGGATGTTGGCATAATCCACGTAATAGATAATCTGAAGAAGAAACATTCTCTTCTTCTATTAGCTCACCTACATCAGCGACTACTTCTCAGCCTACTAAAGTTCAGAATAAAGACTCAGAAGCCCATCTGCTGAAAACTGAGGCCCCCAAAAATCAACTCAAAAACAGCAGTCTAGGACATATGCCGATGTAACCCGCCCTAAACAGACATCCCTAGAACAGTCAGCATCACGCCCAAATTTGACAGCTATCATTACTGCTTCCTTGGCAAATATGCTATTAGATTTTAGCAGATCTAATCCTTCACAAAGTTCTACTAATAGATTTCTAAAAGACAGCCAAGTCATCATTTCAGCGTTCACTAATGAACAGTAAAAAATTAAAACCAGACTCCCTAGAGATAATAGCCTGGAATGCAAACGGCTTGAGAAATAAAATCCTAGAACTTCAAAATTTTGTCCACAGACATCAGCCAGATGTCCTTTTACTAAATTAATCGCGCCTAAGACCTGCAGACAATCCCAAAATTTATGGATATCAATCGTACAGAACTGACAGATCAACCCACAGAGGTAGAGGCACGGCAATTTTCATCAAGAACTTTATCTCTCATCACTCCACAAACATCCCTCCTACCTGCAGTCTTGAGGTCACTGGTATTGAGATTTTCACGAGTTCTGTCGGCAAATTAAAAATTTTTGCAGCATACCATCCCCCTCAAAATTCATTATTATTTTCGGATTTGAACGCCTTATTTGATACTGAAGAGCCTACCATTGTGGCAGGTGATTTACATGCCAAGCATTCTACCCGGAATAGCCATTCCACCAACAAAAATGGTGAGATACTACAGAACTATGCTGATTTCAACAACCTTCATGTAATAGGTCCTGCTGATCCCACCCATCACAACACTTATGGTAGGGCTGATATATTGGACATAACCATACTGCAGCACATCAGCCTCCAATACAATTTAATGACAATCAATGATCTATCATCAGATCATAACCCAATACGGTTAAAATTAGGAAATCTTAAAAAATTATCCCCACCCCCTCACTCATTTATTCCTTGGGAAAGGCCCTCCAAGATGCTTCCAATATATATTGGTCCTGTTCCCATCATTAAATCAAATGAGGAAATTGAAACAGCTGTCAAAAATCTAACAGAAGAGATTACAGCAGCCTGTGCAGCAGTTATAGTTCGCCCACCGATTTGAGGTCCCTCGACACTTCTGCGCATGTCAGAAAGAGGAGAATCCATTCCGATAATAGGGTAATCAGTCTGTCTTCTGGGATGTAATAATAAACAAACTGAGTTTGTTTATTATTACAGGTCGGAAAATTTAGCTTTTCTTTTACGAACATTGCTGTTTTTAAAATGTAACTATTTTCCTTGCATAACAGTTGGAAAAATGTACGTAGAGTATCAATACGTGCAAATACTGCGTTCTACATAAAACAATGTCACTTCGCTCCATGATAAGTTTCCTTTTATTGTGGGACTTTTTAAAACAAAATCCGATTTCATGAAGTATTTTCCTTAAAGTTTCTCTTTTCCAAGGAAAATTAATTTTTTCTTTAAGCACAGGAATCAATTTCGGAACAGTAGGCACTCTTTTCTCGACCACATAAAATTCGTGAATAGCTCTTCTTATAACGTCTACATCAAAATCATTCAAAGCTACGGTTTCGATGGTTTTCTTTCTCTGGCGATTTTTTTAGGAGATTTAAATTTTGGCTTACCTTCACCTTTTGATTCCCTACGAATTCTTTTAACAGTCGACCCCGATACGCCCGCAATTGCACTTGCACGTTTTATGACTTGAGAAAGGAGAACAAGAAGACTGCCTTTTGATGATTCTTTTTCGCAGAATGTCAGCACATTATTCAATATTCTTTTGCAAGAGCTACTGAAATTTTTAACAACAGAACTTGTTGACTGTACTGGATCCATCATACAAATTAATAATAAAAAAATAATGCAAAAAGAGAACAACAAAAATCAAGCTAGTACTAGTACAGCGACAGACAAGAAAGCACGTGATTTCGCATGTTGGCGACCAATTCGTACATCCTTCATTTCTTTTTCCCCTTCAGCATGAATCGACTATTCTTGGCACCAAGCCAAGAAGGATCTAGAAATGGTGGGCGAACTATACTACCCCTGCAACTACCCACAAATCCAACCACTTGCCTGAAGATATTATGAATCTGATTAGAGAAAAAAACAAGGCTAGAAAAAGATACCACAACACCAGGGCGCCACAAGACAAGCGGATCTTAAACAGGTTCAATTCTGCAGTGAGAGATGTACTCGCAGCTCATAGAACTCAACTCTGGGAAGAAAAACTGACCTCCATCTCCACTGACAATCACTCTGTATGGAATCTTATCCCAAAGATTAAAAACAGGAATAAACCTCTTCCCCCTCTTCAAACAGATTCAGGTCTCATCCACACTGATGCTGATAAAGCTGAGGCAATAGCAAATCATCTTGAAAAACAATGCAAACCCACATACGACCACCTTGATATTAGTCATATCTACAAGATCCACCGTAACGTCAGATATTCGCTCAATTCAGCTCTCACACATTCCACTCAAATTGCACCCACCTCACCTGCTGAAATAAATGCTATTATTCAGAAATTCAAGAATAAAAAGGCTCCTGGACCAGATGGTATCTCCAACAAAGTTATAAAACTTCTACCACGTAAAGCTATTGTTCATCTAGCAAATATAATCAACTCCATACTTCACTACAAATATTTCCCTTCCTACTGGAAATTGGCGTATATAATACCAATTCATAAACCTGGAAAGATCCCACTTTGCCTCAAAATTACAGACCAATCAGTCTCATCTCTAATCTCGGAAAAATTGCCGAGAAGGTAATTTTTACTACGCTTCAAGATTCAGTATTCCGATTAAATATCCTGCCTGAGGAGCAGTTTGGCTTCCGACAGTTGCATAGCACCACACAACTAATACACAGATTGGTGGAGCATATCATCACAGGGTTTAACTGGCGTCAATGCACTGGGGCTGTTTTCCTAGACTTAGCCAGTGCATTTGACAAGGTTTGGCATTATGGTTTGCTATATAAACTAATATCATCCGGTGTACCAATCGGAATCATTCAACGCATCAACGCATACCTCTACGATAGGCGCATGCAAGTGAGATTAAGTGGAGCAGTCTCTACACAGAAACACATCTTGGCTGGAGTTCCACAAGGGTCCTTACTAGCACCAATCCTATTCTCCTTATACTTGCATGATATACCACACAACCCATTATCTTCAATTAAAGCTCTTTACGCTGATGACACAGCGATATTGGCCAGATCATTAAAGCCTCACCTAGCCATCAAGAAACTGCAAGAAAACCTACTGTAAATTGAACAATATTTTGCCAAATGGCGACTCTTGGTGAATCCTCTGAAGAACGTAGCCGTCCTCTTCTCTAGAAGATCAGCTTCCTAAAGAAGATATTCTCCTATTTAACACAAAAATTCAGTGGAAAACAGAGATCAAATATCTTGGTGTAGTACTGGACAGAAAACGGACTTTAAACTCCCATATCAAGACTATCTGTGCAAACACATCAAAAACCATAGCTCAGCTCTACCCGTTAATTAACAGAAACAGCAAGCTGAGCACCAGAATCAAACTTCTCATATACAAACTGATGGTTCGTCCAATACTCACCTACGCCTCACCGGCCTGGAGCCATACTTCAAACTCGAATATTATCAAATTACAACGCATTCAGAACAATTGTCTTAGAATGATCCTGGACGCTCCATGGTTCATCCGAACTGTCCCGGGACACGGAGATCCCCCATATTTATACTTTCATGCAGACTATAGCAACCAAATTCTTCTCAAAAGCAACTGTGCACCCTAACAGACTAATCCAACTGGCTGCTGACTATGATACAATGGACTATTCTAAGCCGAAAAGACCTAAAGCCATCCTCAACCCCAACACTGAGGATTAATCTCCTAGCCCACTCAGGGCGGGCAATTAGCTCATAAACTCTCTCAACTCACAGTCTCTATTAAGATAGCCGGGAATATGAAAAGCTTTTGCTTCACCCGTTAACCCAGTAATGTTAATAATTAATAGAAAAGAGAGAGCATTAGAGATTTATTAGAGAAGGATTAGTATTAGGTTGGAACCGGAGCTTTCGGCATTCGGGGAATCATAGTGCAATAATAGCGAGTCGGCAAGACACTCAAGCAGCTAATTAAAGTCTACTAGTCGAGAAGCGGTTAGCTTATAAGTTTGGGAATAACAAATAAAGTTACGGAAAATAGCTAAGTGATTACTAATAGACTAGCGATACTTGAGTTGAGATTTAATTTCAGGGCCGACCTTTCAAGGACACACGGAAACTGGAAGCACAGCACAAAGAACTAGAGAATAATTAGAGGCAACAAAGTCGAGTCTAATGATAGCGGTGTTAAGAATTATGGTACCTAAAGGATTAAATTGAATGTCAAAGGAGTAGGCAACTGTGCATATTAAACTTCAAGTTAAGGAAATATTGTGTGTCACCTTAGTACAAGAGTTGCTAGTAGAACACTGAATTAGTTAAGTGATGTCAAATGTAGTGCAAGCGTTTTGATCTGTGCAAGAACGTTTGATTGTGTGTATTGTGACCGTTAATTAATCCAGTTATTTCTAAGAAGATTTTTTTTTAATTGAGTGCCGTTAATTGATTAAAGTGTATACAGTTACAAAAAGAGTTCGCACATAAGTATATGAAGAAGGAAAATTGTCGGTAAGAATATTCCAACCATTAATATTCCTATGCAGAGATATGAGTGTGTTTCTTCCTAGAATGTCCCTATACTAACAGTAACTGTTGCGGAGGTTAGCTGTAGCGTAGATTTAAAAGTGTAAGCTTGTGAAAAAGTATTGCCCCCATTAAATTGTATTTGAAACTTCAAGAAAAACTATGAGATGTTAATGTGAATGATCACTAAGGAATTTATGAGATTAAGCTTTATTAAGTGTTAAGTGAACTGTGTGAAGACTGTATTTCAGATAACTGACCAATGCCAGAGTTTGTATGACTGTATTATCAGAAGAGCTAAAGTGTTTGTAATATCTTAATTAGTGATTTTGAACTGATGTGTATAATTTGTGATTCTAAATTAAATGTTTGTTTTTGTTAATCAAAAGTTGTATTTTGCTTGAATCTCTTTTACTGCACCATTCATAAAATATTCGAACCAAAGCGGGTGAATTAAATAAGTTTAGTATACTCGGCCAGTATATACAATATTAACATCATATAAAGGAGAGATAGTTGTGAGTTGGTTTTCTTCAGTTCTTGAACTAATTCAGATATAAAGTGGTGCAGTCTTTAAATATAAATTTTCTTTATATTTGAATTAGAAATCAACTTACAACTTATCAATTGATTAAGAACATCATAGTGATTAACATGTCGGATCCAAGGTAAAGATTTAGAAGTAGGATCCAACAATGTCTTTAACTTGGAAGAGTTTTATGCGATGATCTGGAGTTTGATGTGTAGGTATTCTATATGTTTTGTCCATTTAAGGTGGGAATCTATATAGAGACCGAGGTATTTTTCGTGTGTCACAGGTTTGATTTCGGAACATTGGCAGGTATTTTTGTTGTTAATGCAGCGGTATGTGTGACAGTCTATCGATAGTGATGCAGGGCGTATGATTCTTGGGTTGTGTATTATCAACATCTGTGTTTTGGTGCCGTTGATTAGAATTGAGTTTTGGTGGAAATATGTTGTGATTTCGTTTAGGTCTTCTTGTGCTTTGCAGAGAGCTGTGTTAATGTCTGTGTGGATTGCTAGTAGTGCTGTGTCATCTGCGTATTGAAATATTTGACTACTTATGGATATGTTATGAACATCGTTAATGTATATGTTGAATAGAGTGGGTGATAATATGGCACCTTGAAGTACACTGTGTTTTACTTGTATACTCCGACTGTGACATGTACCTATTTTTGTTACTTGTGTTCTGTTTGAGAAGTAGTTCTTGAACCATGTATGCAGTGTTCCTCTTATACCTATTGAGTATAGTTTGGTGAGTAGTATGTCATGTTCAAGTGTGTCAAATGCTTTGGTTAGGTCCAGCAGTATAAGGACGGCGTACTTGTTTTTGTCGAGAGCTTTGTTTATTGTGTCGGCGATGTCTTCTAATAAAGTAATGGTGCGTTGAATTTTTTCTTGACTATTATTTATAAGACTATTACACTTTTTTATATAATGTTCGTCAAGTAGCTTTATTTTATTATCCTACATGTTTCTTTCGCCAATCTTTTTCTATCGGCATCCTGAGGGAATACAAACTAGTAAACTATATGAAGGTAACAGACTAGGTTATAACTGATGGTTCTAATTCATACAAAAAATTAGTATTGAACGAGGCAATGCGCGTGTCTCGGGAACGTGATTTATTCGTTATGGTTCATGATGTATTTGTCATGAAAGTTCATTTCTTTGATGTTTAATGATCTGATTAAAGCTTTCCAAATTTCTGGTAAGGTCAGACCTTGATTCTTGTTTAGGTTTTCAGTTTTACGGGCGACTGTATCTGCTTCCTTAAAGGTTCTTGAATGGTAAATAAGGCTCTTATCCCACTAAATGTCATGGTTAGTAGAGACAAAGTGGCAAGAAAGGCCTCAAATGTCTTGTCTGTTGTTTCTGAAATATCCTGTGTGTTCTTTCTTTCTCGTTTGAATGTAGGTCAGACCTCTAGAAGCTTTGAAACGAGAAAGAAAGAACACATAGAATATGTCAGAAACAACAGACAAGACATTTCAGGCCTTTCTTGCCACTTTGCCTCTACTAACCATCACATTGAGTGGGATAAGAGCCTTATGCCCTATATGGAAGATAACTACCATTCAAGAACCTTCAAGAAAACAGCTACAGTCGCCAGTAAAACTGAAAACCTAAACAAGAATCAAGGTCTAACCTTACCAGAAATTTGGAAAGCATTAATCAGATCATTAAACATCAAAGAAATGAACTTTCATGACAATTACATCATGAACCATAACGAATAAATCACGTTCCCGAGACACGCGCATTGCCTCGTTCAACATTAATTTTTTGGTATGAATTAGAACCATCAGTTATAACTGATGGTTCTAATTCATTCCCTGAATTAGAACCAGATGGATTCACTGAGGATGCCGATAGAAAGAGATTGGCGAAACATGTAGGATAATAAAATAAAGCTACTTGACGAACATTATATAAAAAAGTGTAATAGTCTTATAAAGTAATGGTGCTTTTTGTTTTCTGAAAGCCATATTGGTTTTGTGAGATGATGTTGTACTTCTGTAAATAGTTCTGTAGTCTGGTGTGTGTTATTTTTTCTAGAATTTTTGAGATGACTGGTAGTGTATTTATCGGTCTATAGTTCCAAGTATCGTTTCTTTTGCCGTGTTTGTATATTGCGTAATTACTGCAGTTTTTAGTTGTTGTGGAATAATGCCTATTATGTTCACGAGTTTCAAAAGTTTTGGATTTATTTGTTCAAGTGTGTTATAAGGTCTGTGAGTCTTATTTTGTCTATTCCTGGAGTGGTCTTTGGTTTTAGTTGTTGGATTGCTTCTTTCAGTTCCCGTTTTGTTATGGGTGGAAAATACATCGTTTGTTGTTGACTTTGTGTCGGTAGTTTTTTGTTGATTGTTGGTAGTTTGTCTTTTTTGAGTTGTGTGATGTTGTTTGTGAAAGCATGGTTAAATGAGTCTGCTAGTTCCTCTTGGTTTGTGTCCCGACCGAAGCTTTTTGCAATAAAATCTTGTGCTGAAGTTTTCTTTTTTCGGGTTACTAGTTCGTTGAGTGTAGCACATGTTTGCTTAATGTTGTCGTTATATTCCATGAATTTTTGGAAGTAGTAGCGTCTTTTTGCCTACGAATTTTTGTTGTTAGTTGATTTCTTGTGTTTTTGTATAAGGTTTGTAAATGTGTGTTACTGGGTGACTTTTTAAGTTTTTTCCATAGATTTTCTTTTACAATAATAGTATTTAGTATGTCGTCATTTATCCAAGGGTTGTTGTCTGTTTGTCGCCTCGTTTGTGTAGGTTTTGTTGCTTTTTTGTATATTTCTGTGAACTTTAGTTGGAAATTCTCGTATAATGTTACATGATCGTTTATTTTAATTAGGGAATTCCAGTCTGTATTTTTTACTTGGTTATCGACAATGCTCTTTAGTATGAACGAGTTTTGTCGACTTTTGTGGGGGTGGGAGGGGGGAAGGAAACGTAATAAAACGAAGTTGAGACAAAGTAGTGATCGGCAATTTTTACGTTAATTACTGATGATGTATATGTATGGATGGGATCCCGTATGTTGATATGATCAATGCATGATTGTGTTAGTGAGTTATTGAGTATTTCTTCTCTTGTTGGGGAGTTAATGGTAGGGTTTATGTTGTACTGACTTAGTATATCAAGATATGTGTTAGTGGTTGAAGAAGATTGGTCAAGAGTATTTATGTTAATGTCTCCTATTAGGATGAGCCTGTGTGTGTTGTACCCGGTTCGATGCCGCTTAGCCATGTTTCTAACTCGTGAAGAAAACTGAGTAGATTATTATCTGGGGGTCTGTATATTGTGTTTATTGTGTATTTGATACTATTGTAGCTATTTGTGAGTTCCAAAATTAGTGTTTCCGCATGTTCGAAGTGAGTTTGTTTTTCTGTCACATTGTATTTTTCTAAGATAAATGCCACAATGCCACCTCCTCTTTTGTTTGGTCTACATAAGTTGTAGGTTTCATAATTATTTATGTTGTATGCGTAAATTTCTGTGTCGTTTATTGCAACTTGGGTCAGTTGCAATAAACGACAGTTGCAGAAAAAAATTACCTGTTTATATGGATAAGAGACAGCAAAATATGCCTTAGAAAGACACAAGATGCAAAACCAATCGAAATAAAATCCGTAGACCACCTCAACAGGCTACCACTTTGAAAGGAATATTGACAACTCGTAAAGAAGGAACAGCACACCAACCAACATGAATGCAGACGTAATCACCCCGGAATATGATAATTGCCACATTCTGAAATCAATAACAGAATGGAAACAAGTGCCAATCCCCAAAAATGGACTATCTATTCTCCACATCAACATCAGAAGCATTCAAAAATACTGGCTGACCCTGCAAGCTTATCTGAAGAAAGATATAGACGACATAGACATTTTAATACTGACTGAATTATCTACGACAAACGAAGAGGCATCCACCTACCAAACTACACTTCCAACAACACAAACACTGCAGACAAACAAAACGAGTATAATAATATACTCAGTATTATACTACTGCCTATAATAATATAGGCAGTAGTATAATAATATTTACCAAACATAAACTAGAAGTAACAGAAATAAACTATAAATTAAAATACGCAAAAAATATATGCATCGAAACTAAAAACATCACACAAGAAAACTCCCTGATATTAAACGCAATATACAGACCACCCAACTTAAGCACCACAAAATTCCTAGAAGAACTAAACAGATAGCTTTCAGCCACAGAGGCAGGCGCCTCAGAATACTTGATAATAATAGGAGACATGAATATAAACATTGGGAACATAAAAAACAACAGAGTACCTAGACCTATTATCGGCATGTAACATAACCCCATCCATACAGTTGTATACACGAGAAGAGATAGTCGGAAACTAAACAACCTCAACCTGCATTGATCATATAAATATAAGGGCCCCTCCAAACAGCCACACAGCAGCCGTCATAACATGCAAACTGGCAGACCATTATTTCACAGCATTACAGTTACACACTGAACCAGAACCCATAAAAATCACTGAGACTACAAAACAGTATTATTATTATTACGGGCACCTCCAGGGAGTCCTTAGACTCATCGAGGGAGGCCCAAAATCATGTTCATCATAACTATTTGACATTCATACAGTATCTATCATACCTCGCCTTAAACTCATTCACTGTCACAGCATCCACCACAGACTCTGGCAGCCCATTCCACTCATTCACCACTCTAAAAGTAAAGAACCCAGCTCTAACACCCTTACTAACCACACATTTGCCCAGTTTCCATGGATATCCCCTAGTCCTCCCATAACCAGCCCTGTTCTCAAATATCTTCTGAATTAATTTTATAGAAACCCTTCAGTAATTTGAATGTCTCAATCATATCTCCCCTCCTCCGCCTATCAACCAATTTTTGCAACCCACAAATCCTCAACCTGTTCTCATAAGGTTCATTCCACAGACCTGCTATCATCTTGGTCACTCGCCTCTGGATCCTCTCAACCTCCTCCCCATCAAGAAGAAACCTAGGTGACCAAATCTGGGCACAATAGTCGAGATGGGGTCTTATCAAGGCTCGATACAGAGGAACAATAACCTGCTTATCTCTGCTTGTCAACGTATTCTTCAGCAACCAAGTGATTTGACGAGCTGATTTGGCCACTTTTGCAATGTGCCCCCTAAACTTCAACTCCTTATCCACCAACACTCCTTTATTCCACAACAACTAAAAACTGCAGTAATTTCGCCAATATACAAACACGGCAAAAGAAACTATACTTAGAACTACAGACCAACAGCTACTCTACCAGTCATCTCAAAAATTCTAGAAAAAATAACACACACTAGACTACAGAACTATTTACAGAAGTACAACATCATTTCACAAAAACCATACGGCTTTCAGAAAACAAAAAGTACCATCACTTTATTAGAAGACATCGCAGACAATAAACAAAGCTCTCGACAAAAACAAGCACGCCGTCCTTGTACTGCTGGACCCAACCAAAGCATTTGACACACTTGAACATGACATACTACTCACCAAACTATACTCAATAGGTATAAGAGGAACATTGCATACATGGTTCCAGAAGAACAAATAGGAGTGAAATGGATGTGCAACTTTATTAAGCAAGAGATCCACAAGAAGAAGTTGATGTGGAAAGAATATTGTGAGAATAAGAGTGAGAGGAGTTATGAAATATATAAAGCTCAGGCCATAAAATTAACGAGTAATGTGAGGTAAGCTAAATCTGAGTATGAAAAGAAATTGGCCATGCAAGCTAAAGGTAAACTAAAAGAATTTTATCGTTATGGGGCAAGCAAAAGAAAGAATGTGAAAGAATAACTTTATTCCATGTAGATGGTACTCAAGTGTAAGAAGAAAATGAGATTGTTCAGTTAATGAATGCTCACTTTGTTAAGATGTATCAAATAGGTGTAAATAACATGGTGCAAAGTGCTACTGCTACATTAATATGAAGAGTCGGTGGTTCATGAAAATGAGGTTGAAGAGCTGTTACATAACCTCGATAAGAATTTGTCCATAGGGACAGATGGAATATCAGCCCGTTTGCTAAAGGAATGTAGCCGAATTGGCTAGGCCTTTCACATGTTTGTATAACTTGAGTCTCAGCTCAGGAATGATACCACAGGTATCATTCCTGAGTATGAAAAGGAATTCCTGAGTATGAAGGAATGTATGATAGCTGCATTGAGCAAGGGTAGTGCAAAAACTGATGTGTCTAACTACCAATCTATCAGTATCTATGGTGCGATAGTGAAGATTTTAGAGAAGTTGGTAAGAACTTGAATACAGAAATGGGTAGACAAT
Organism: Typopeltis vanoorti; assembly: GCF_054136105.1. Classification (NCBI taxonomy): domain Eukaryota; kingdom Metazoa; phylum Arthropoda; class Arachnida; order Uropygi; family Thelyphonidae; genus Typopeltis; species Typopeltis vanoorti. The sequence continues at coordinate 122,507,655 of NC_143563.1, read as the reverse complement.
CATTCTATACTCTGCAGGGAACAGCATGGGTTTACTAAAGGAATGTCATGTTTTAGCAATTTGCTTATATTTTATAAGAATGTTATGGCCGAGTTGGATAAAGGGAATGGATACATTATGATAATGTTGGATTTTTCTAAGGCATTTGATAGGATACCACGATAGGCTGTTGCTTAAACTGGAGATTATGGGATTGGAATATAAACTCTTAACTTGGATCAGAGGATGATTGACAGACAGATATCAAAAATTGGTATACAGTGGGTGTGAATCTGTCAGAGTTAAGGTGACCAGTTCAGTCCTTGGGCCTATATTGTTCAATCTATACATTAAGGACTTCAGGCAGGATCTAACATCAGATGTGCAATTGTTTGCTGATGATGCGAATCAGGGCAATCAGGGATGCTATTGATATTCAGCAATTACAACATGATTTGAATAGACTGGAAATTTGGGAAAATAAAAATTGCTGTCAGTTTATTGTTAGTATATGTAAAGTTATGCACTTTGGTGTGATTAGAGCTCCATCAGCATATTACATTAGAGTTATGCTATAAGAAACTGAAGAGGCAAGAGATCTTGGCGTATTCGTGGATAGTAATTTCATGTTCAAAGGTCACATAACAAAAGTTGCAAATACAACTGAGAGGTTAATTGCGATGTTCATGCGAGCCTTGACATGTAAGGATAAGAAGTCGTTTTGCCTCTTTATAAGGCTTTGATAAGACTACACGTGGATTATTGTGCACACATCTGTTCTCCCAGGTTCCAAGGGAATAAAGAAGCTAAGGAGAGGATGCAAAGAAGAGTTACAAAGATTATATCTGAATTATGGGATTTGAATTATGAGGAGAGATTGTGAGTATGTGGATTGAAGACTCTGGTTAACAGGAGAAAGAGGGGTGATATGATAGAGGTTTATAAACTTTTGAATGGGTGTTATAGGATATCAACTGATGAAATGTTTCGTTTTATGGAAGGTGGGGAGAGAATATTGGGGAATTCATGGAAGTTAAATTTATTTGCAGTCAAGAAAGGGGTAAGAGCTAGGTTTTTTCCCAGAGAGCAGTCAGTGAGTGGAATAATTTGCCCTTAGGGGTAGTCAGTGCATCTAGTGTGAATGTATTTAAGGGAATGCATGATACCTGGTTTGGGAGATTTATACCCTCCCTCAATGAGTCCTTAACTACCTGGAGACCTCATATGATGAAATCAGCTAACGCCTTTTTATTCCCGTATATACGGGAGTAGGCGAGGCCATTTAGCCCTATCTAACTTTTGAAGACTGAGTGGGCAGTTCAATCTCCACTGGTACCCAATCAGAGACAGATGGCCCAAGGCTATCACTAATTAAGCGGTACGCAGTGAAGAGAGACGGCTCAAATGTGCCGCCATCTCGTGGTGCCTAACCCTAACACAATATATTTAATGTCTGAAATAATGTGGGTTCTACGGTCGATTTTCTTGAGTTTACAGGACGAAAAACCCGAGTTTCCGGGAGGAAAAACCTGCCTGCCCGTGCCAGAGATCGACTAACTCGGGAACCGGTCGAAAAAAGGCTTAGAAAAATTTCCTCTAGTCGCTGACTAGACTCGAAACCAAGACTTCCTTCGTGCGGCCTAGCGCGATGGTGTGCAAACGCCACATCCACTGAGCTACACAGGCTCTTGAGCTACACAGGCTCTCTCATATGATGATGATGACAATAACAATAATAATAATAATAATAATAATAATAATAATAATAATAATAATAATAATAATAATATTAATAATAATAATAATATGAATCTACATTTTTAACTAGCTAAATATTTGACAACAGTGTTTTCATGTGCAAGAATAAGAATGTGCATACAGTTTATTATGCAATACGGTAATACACTATACGATTTACTACATAATTCAATAAAAATAATAATAAAAATAATTAATGATGTAATTATTTTAAATAAGGCAAGTATAGCGGAGTGAAAGGGATGTTTGCATCCTCTGCACTAGGCAACCCAAAGATAGACTTATAGTTCAAGTCTGTTTGCCGACTTATTTGATCACTGGTATGGGCAAACGTCTATTTTCTCCCGGAAACTGGGGTTTTTCGTCCTGTAAATTCAAGAAAATCGACAGTATAACCCACATTATTTGAGACAATAACATATCCTGTCAGTTAGATATCAAGAGATGGCAGCACTTGTTTGCCGGTCTCTTCATCACCTGCCACCTATAATCAGTGAGAGTCACGGGCCAGCTATCTCTGATAACCTACCGCTGGAGATTGAACTGCCCACCAGTGTCCTAATGCTAGATGGGGTTAAAAGACCTCGCATACTCTCTAGAAAAGAATAAAAGGCATTAGCATACTATTATTATTATTATTATTATCTCATCTCATCTCATCTTCCTTTCCCTCTTTAACCTTATGGTGTCGAGGATTTATTAATCATCGGACCTCAAACCGTTCACAGGATAAAGTGGCCAGCCCTACGCCCCAGTGTATCCTATGTCTGCAGTGGTGTTGAGTTCTAAAGGCAGGTTTGCCTGCTTTGTGGGATGAAAAACCACAGGATAAACTGGGGTAAAAAAAACCTGCTGTCTGCACCCAAGTGTGGTTGAGGAAGATTTTTCAGCTGCTCACGTCACACGGGAATCAAACCTAGGACACTCCTTCCCCAGGCATATGGTTGCGAAGTGCACAATCACTAGGCTATCCATGTAGACTTTTATTATTATTATTATTATTATTATTATTTATATAAATATCATAACAAAAATTCCTTTTACAAATTTCTTGAGTAGGTTCGTTTATGATAAGCTTGTGTGCTCGGGTGATGTTTATACTGTCGTCCTCGACGCTTCTGCTGAGCTTATCTGAGGAAGATAATAGATGGCAGTGGATAAAGATGTTTTGTCGCAGTAGTAATCGCTAGAGAGGTGTAGATTTATCTGTTTATATGTATGCTTCTTGAGGCCCCACTGGCTACCAAGCATGTCTAGGTGGCAAATCGGAGGAAAACCTGACTGCCATTTATTGGATATCGGGGCAACTGATTATTGAAGATATAGCCATGGACCAGGGGTTTTGAAAGTGGCGATCCCATGTGAAACTATTAAAATTCGCCGACACGCAGTGGGGCAGAATGGTGAAATATGGCCTAATCATCTAAGATGAATCAAACTGGAATAAAATGGCCCTCAATCCCTGGAGGCAGATTGTTATTACCTATGGTAATAACAGTCTGCCTCTAAGTAACCAGTTAAACATGAAAGCAGAGGGTGCTAAGAATTCCTGCATAGTCAGATCACACTGCGATTGGAAACTTGAACCTTAGATCTTTAAACAGCAGGACTCTGAGGAGTGAAGTATTTAAATATAAAATAATTAAAAAAGGGGACTAACTCTATTATAGAGGCCAAGATAAAGAAAGAATCAGTGCAGTTGAATTCATGATTAACAAATTTTGGAAGGACAATATAATAGAATTTGACCGTATATCTGTTCGAATAACAAGAATTATCCAAATCTCAAAAGGATACACTCCTTAAATCATCCAAGTCTATGCACCAACAATAAGTCATACTGATAAAGAAATTCAAGCCTTCCATCATGATTTTTCCCAAGTTTAGAATAAAGGAAAACATCATTTCAGAACTGTAATGGGAAACTTTAATACTATAATGCCTATATAACAATCAGAATAAAACTCAACGGTCAATTTTGGATTTAGCATGAGTGTTGATAGAGGAGCATGGATAATAGATTTTGCAGAAAATGGAAACCTCTGCATCATGAATTCTTTTTTCAAGAAAATAAAAATGCATAGGAAGTGGACATGGAAATGTCAAAATTGAAAAACTAGTGAAATTGACATCATCTTCAGCAATAAGAAAAACATTTTTCAAGACTTTTCTAATATGAACGCCTTCATATCATAACATCAACATTTTGAAGAGACTATCTCATGGTATACAGTAAGATTCAAATAAACTGCCAAAAAAGAAAGTAGAAAAATGTTTCGAAAATAAGATCAAAGCAAAACATAGATGTACTCAAACTCAACATTAAAAAAGATACATTCGAATATTAAACAAACAATAGGTTTAAAATTTTTATTATACTCGTAGATGAAAATGATGATCGGAGCAGTGTCTTTTAATCCATACAATTTTCTTGCTATTATACTTGCATATATATATTAACTTCAGTTCACAAGCCTGTTATTATATTAGCACAGTGTTTTTATGATTTTTTATATTTTTCGATTTGCTTTAAGTGTTACACACCTGAAGAAGTCATTTTAGACAAAAACATGTTGCGTGCTCCATTAAATTAACTTGTTATCTATTTCTCGGTTTTCAGTCAAAAAAAGATGAATATATCCAATCACCGAGTCGATGTAACTACTGATTATCATATTCCTTCTGAAGAGGAATTCCAACTTACAAAGGCTTATCAGAAAACCACGAGAAGCATTGGACTATTCATCAACAGGCTTGTCTTTTTAAAACGCTGTAAGTCCTTTTCAATCATTCGGAAATTCCTACATTTCAAGAAAATTATCACAACGGAAAGGGCACCTAGAATTTCGCAAAAAGCGTAGTTAGATCTTTTATCAGAACGAATCAGTGATACGAAACGGAACTTAGCCTATCTCTTTAGAAAAAAACTCACTTTGGAAAATCGTTTAGCAGTATCTTTAGACCCTGTGTCATGGAACACCATAAAAGAGATAAGCACGTGCCGAGCTTCAATAACTCAAGAAATCAATAAATCTAAGCTAGTTAGGAAATAAGTTAATTTATTCAGATTAACACAAGAACGATTCGCACCTAGTAAGTATCATGAAGGCCTTTAAAAAATTCGTAATAAACAAATCATCTTACACTCTTAGTCCGGAAGAAGAGCATATTCTCTCAAAAGATCTAATTTTGTTCCTTCCCTAAAATCCATCCCTAGAGAATTATTTCTTACCAAGAGAGAAAAAGCTAGCTCACTGCTTCCTACAGTAGACGCAAATTTACTACGTATGGGGGCAATATTTGCAATTAACAATGCAAAACCACCAGTCGACAAAATTTCTCCTGGTGAAAGACTAGCCAACAAAAAACTCAGTTTTGTCCGATGAAGAAGAATTTAAAAATGAACTAAACATACCTAGAAAGACGTTTCTTAAATAATGGATACTCTTCCAAAAACTTTAAGGGGCAACTATACTAGCGCCCTCGAAACAATACAGAGATCCCTAAAACCCCAAGGGTTATATTTCTTTACCTTTCATCAGCACGCTCTCCCGAAAACTAGGCAGAATTTTGAAGAAATTTAATATTGAAACGTGTTTTTCAACTCTTCCAAAACTAAGGTCAGGTCTAAGCCACCCAAAACAGGCTAATAACTATCTTCAGTTCCCTCGTGTATATAAGGTAATATATGATTGTGGGAGGCCAGACTGAGAAGTCAATCCTCCTACGGCTAGACGAATATCAGAGAAACATTGCATATAATAGAGTCAGAACAAGCGCACTCTCGAGTCACGTCTTATTTTCAGTGAACACAAACGATGAAGGCCGCCAACACGGAAACGGAGTAGATTGGAATGCAACATTGAACGTTTATATTTGTCAAGATGAAGTGGAACGGCGCATAGTTGAGTCCAGAGAAATTGCCCTAGACTCGTCTCATATCAACAGCAATCTTAGTTATAGTCTACCTGACTCGCATAGTTCTGCCTAATGGTACTGGCGTAGGCGTGACCTCATACGCTCGCATTTGCACAACAATAGAACTACAGAACGGACTATGACGGCAATTCAAACTTAACTTCAGTTCACAAGTTTGTTATTATAATAACAGTGTTTTTATGATTTTTAATTTGCTTTAAGTGTTACCACATCTGAAGAAGTCATTTTTGACGAAACGTTGTTTGCTCCATTAAATTAACTTGTTATCTATTTCTCAGTTTCAGCCAGTCAAAAAAAAAAAGATGAATACTGTATATATATATATATAACGTGTTTACTTGCTTTCTGTGTTCCCACGCCTGAAGAAGTCGGACAATCCAATGAAACATGTTGCGTTTTGAATAAATTTAATTGTTATTCTACTCTCTCTCTCTCTCTCTCTCTCTCTCTCTCTATATATATATATATATATATATTTATATTTATATATATATATATATAAATAACAACTTAAGCTACAACCTCCCAGATAGTCATTCAGCTGTAATCATGTACTGGCGTTCACGTGATGCAGCAAACACGCACTCTCCCAACAATGCAACAAACGAAAGAACAGCTTCAAATACAACTACAACGTTTTCATGCTAATTATGTATAAAGACTGTTTGTGTTGTTTATAGTCTTTTAACCCTCAATGTTTAGTGTTTTTTTCTTTTATAATGTCACCTGAAGAAGGCTGTTACAGTCCGAAACTAGTAGTGTGTTTATATTAAAACCTTTTTACTTAAATCTCGGTTCTAGTCATTTAATTCTTCATAAAACTATGTACGTTAACCGAGTCAGTGATCATTCTGTCATATATATATATATATATATATATATATAATCGAGATAAATAAAGTTTTAATGAGAATAATACAACTAGTTTCGGCTTATAACAGCCTTCATCGGGTATTAATTTTTTTAAATACATATATATATATATATTTATTTTTTATTTAAAAAAAAAATATATATATATATATATATTTAAAAAAAAAAGAATTGAATGACATAAAGGGAGAGTAAAGGAAAAGGGTTTAATGGTATCACAGGACTAGTTTGATACCATTTGATACCGACGGCTTTTTACAGCCTTCTTCAGGTGTTTTCATAAAAGAAAAGAAAAAACATTAAACATTGAAGTTTAATTGTATTGTGTCTTTCCTGTGAACAGCACAGGAAAGATTATTTATATATTATTTACATTATTTATATATATAAATAATAAATTTTTAACTATATCTCCTCCAGAGATTTTTATTAAAAATAAAAACACCTTGTTGCAACTTGTATAGGTAAAGTTGATAAGGCTCCGTGTTGCTATAACCTTGGTATTTAGGGTCTATTTAGTCTAGCTACTCACTGAGGAGACCTCAAAAAAGGTTGAAACCGGTCTGGGTAGTGACCCCCACCCATAATGCATTGCAGTATGCATCTTCTAGATGTGCTTCACATTATGGGAAAATACTAAGAATAGTGATCAGAGCTTTATGTTAACTCCATTAACACCTTTAGAATGAGTTGCCCTGGTGTTGTACCATCTTTAGACTTGAACTTTGTTTCAGGCGCAAACTTAATTGTTTGCATACTTGGGATTAGGAGTTAAAATAACCAAGTTTATAAAATAACTTGGTTATCCTAATATATATATATATATATATATATATATATATATATATATATATATATATATATATATATATATATATATATATATATATATATATATATATATGAATTCTGAATTCTGAATTCGAAAGGCTGATGCAGCAACGCAGCTTCATTATCAAACGCAAAGTATTTAGTGAACTTGAGCTAGGAGCACTGAAACCTCAAGCTGTAAAAGGAGACCGTACTGACCCTGAAGTGACTAGAATGTGAATGGAGCAGAACCAGATTCCAACGTGCAGAATGCTGAAAATTTTGAAAATATACAAATAGTTAAAAGGAAGCTATAAGATACGGAACAAGAACTCGCAAGAAAAATTATCGAGCAAATGAACAGCAACCAGGAACGAGTTAGGCTACCAGTATTGAGACAAGTACCTCAACAAAAACTGAAGGAACTTCTACAACTGGCCAATAAAGCAGCAAGGGATATTCCTACTGGAACTATTGGGCAAACGAATCAACTTATGTACTCAATAGCCTACGTCGTAACATCTGAATTAGGATATAAGATTAGTGAACCCAAAAGCAGTAAGGCTCAGGAACCAAAATGGAAGCATCGACCGGAGAATAAAATTCTTATACTCAGAGAGGTGACCGTATTTTTTAATTCTGCCAGGAAGAGGAGCTAATAATTACGAACACATGGTTTACGCTACCACCTCGAAGATTGTATACTTGGCGATCACAACAGGATAATAATGGGAATATAGTCAGAAACCAAATTGATTACTTACTAATTAATCAACGATTTCGAAGTTCTATAAAGAGTACAAAAACCTATCCTAGTGCAGATATTGCTTCTGATCATAACCTACTGGTGGCAGAGTTACAACTTAGACTGAAAGCTATGCTTAAGAAACATCAACAAAAAAGGTTTGATTTGGGAAAATTAAAAAACACAGAGATAAGAAGCAAATTGAGTCAAGATCTGAATCAAGAGCTAGCACTTATCAAGAATGATGACATCATGAGGGTTGATGAATCGTGGGACAAATTGAAATCTGTCTTCATAGAGAAATGTACGAATACCTTATGTCATAATAGAGCAGTAAAAAAGAAAGATTGGATGACTGATGAAATTCTTTCTCTCATGGATCAACGCAGATCATATAAAAATCATAATCCAACAAAATATACAGAGGTTCAGAAAATTATTAAACACAAGATCAAAAAAACAAAAGAAATCTAGATAAATGAAAAATGTAAAATAGAAATCCTACAGGAAAAACATGACAACTTTAATCTACACAAAAAGATGAAAGAGACCTCAGGTATATGTAAGAAAAAACAATTCTGTATCCTTCGAAACAAAAAGGGAGAAATTATATCCAAAAAGGATGACAAAATACAAGAATGGGTGAAATATATAGAAGAACTCTTTACTGATAACAGACAGAACCCAGAAAATACTTATGAACATATGGAAGGTCCATGCATTCTAAAATCAGAGGTAGAATGTGCATTAAACTCAGCTAAAAATGGTAAAGCCCTAGGACCAGATAGAATACCAGCAGAAATAGTAAAGTTATTAGAAGGTGACAACATTAACATATTAGTAAAGCTATTTAATAAGATCTACGATACAGGCATAATCCATCAAGACTGGTTAGAGTCGACCTTCATAATGCTACCTAAAAAAGTAAATGCGAAAACTTGTAATGACTATAGAATGATCAGCCTAATGAGTCACGTTCTCAAAATGTTTCTGAAAATAATTCAAAAAAGAATATACAGAAAATGTGAAGACACCATCAGTGATACCCAATTCGGCTTTAGAAACGGCTTGGTACAAGAGCGGCCCTTTTCTGTTCTCAGATCTTATTTCAAAACTGTATTGACCAAAACAAGGTAATATTCATTTGCTTCATCGACTTCGAGAAAGCATTTGACAAAGTCCAACATGCTAAAATGATTGTACTATTAAAAAGAATTGGATTAGATGGTAAAGACATTGGGATCATTGAAAACTTATATTGGAACCAAAAGGCATCTGTTCAAGTTGATGACATTATTACAGACTCCATTAACATCAAACGAGGAGTAAGGCAAGGATGTGTGCTGTCACCTCTTCATTTTAACATCTACTCAGAAGCCATATTTCAAAAAGTCTTGGAAGGAAGAAAGGAAGGAATTAGTGTAAATGGTGAAATCATCAGTAACATGCGATATGCCGATGATACAGCTCTTCTGGATGACAATATTCAGGATCTTCAAAATCTTTTGGAACTAATAAATGAAGAGAGCGAAAAAATGGGATTAAAAATAAATATCACCAAAACTAAATTCATGGTCATAAATAAGAAACCAATTCCTAATTTGGCACTTTCTTTAAATAGGAAACAAATAGAAAGAGTGGCAAAGTTTAAATATCTCGGATGCTGATTAAATGAAGATTGCAATCCAGAAATGGAAATTGGAAAAGTTAGAATTGAAATGGCAAGAAAAAATTTTCTCTTGATGGAATCAACACTGTGTAACCGCAGTTTAAACTTAGAGCTTAGAGTACGCATGGTTAAATGCTATGTATGGTCTGTACTGCTGTACGGTGCAGACTTGGACCTTGAAGACAACATCAATAAAAAGACTTGAAGCCTTTGAGATGTAGTTATACAGACGAATGTTAAAAATCCCATGGACAGCAAAAACGTCCAATTAGGAAGTACTGGAACAAATGGGGAAATCACGTGAACTTTTAGATACCATAAAAAGAAGGAAAACTGCATATCTTGGTCACCTACTTCGTAATGAAAAATATAAGATACTTCAATTGATTATAAAAGGGAAGATAAATGGAAGAAGAGGACAAGGAAGACGAAGAAAATCTTGGCTGACAGATATCAGACAGTGGACTGGTATGAACTCTGAGAGACTGCTCAGAATAGCTGAGAATCGCTCAAAATTTGCCAAAGTGGTCGCTGACCTCCGATAGGAGATGGCACTCAAAGAAGAAGAATACTCAGAGCAGACGTGAGCAATTTGAAAAACCTTAAGGAAAAGAAGCTGAAAAACACAAAAATCCTAAATAACCTCATAAAGAGATATAATACTGGAACACGACCTATTGATGAAGTATTAGAGGAAGTGAAGTAAAAGAAGGCAATAAAAATAGTTGCAGTTGCAGCTAAAATAAGAAGATACAGTGCACGCATTGAACAGTACAAGCAAATTTCGATGTTTCGCGCAAATCAGCACCAGTTTTACAAGAAAATTGATTGCTGCAGGAATGATAACCTTAAAGAAAATATAAATATAAATACCAGAGACAAAGAAAATACACTAAAGTTTTGGAAAAACCTATGGGACAACCCTAAGAGACACAATAACAAGGCAAAATGGATTGAACAAATTACGAATGAATCTCAGGAACGAAAAATGGACCAACTGAAAATAACAACTGAAATGGTTCAAAAGCAAGCTAAAAAAATAAAAAAAATTGGTCAACACCCGGGAAGGACGAATTACATGGCTACTGGTTGAAATATCTAACAGGCTTACATGAAAGACTTGCTAACCAATTTTATGATGTTTTAAAAGGAAAAAGCAAAGAAGAGTGGCTCACAGCAGGGAAACCAACCTTAATATGACTTGAATAGATTATAAAAAAGCGTTTGATTCGGTGCCTCATAGTTGGATTATAAAATGCACAGAACTATTCGGTATTAGCGAAACCGTGCAAACATTTTTGCAATCCAGCATGAAAAACTGGAAAACAACGTTGGTTATAAATAGGGAAGAAATTGGAGAGGTAAACATAAAAAGGGGCATCTTTCAAGGAGACTCATTATCTCCTCTATTGTTTATATTGTCATTGATCCCCTTAACTAGAATTTTAAATAAAACTGTTCATGGTTATCAAACTGCGCAAAAGAGTGCAAAGATATCTCACCTTTTATACATGGACGATCTGAAGTTGTATGCAAAATCAGAGAATGAACTCGGATCGTTGCTTAACACTGTGCACATATTCAGTCAAGATATATCAATGGATTTTGGCTTAGACAAATGTGCAATTGCTGGAATAACAAGAGGAAAGTTTGAAGATATGAACGAAATCGAGCTGCTCAATGGTGAGATAATCAAGGCAGTAAAATTCGAAGACAGTTACAAATATTTGGGAATTTTATAAACATCACAAATTCTGCACAATAAGATCAAAGAAAGAACTAGAGCAGAATACATAAGACAATTAAGAAAACTCCTTAAGTCAATGCTTAATGCTGGAAATTTGATAAAAGCAATTAATACCTGGGCCATACCCGTTCTGAGATATTCAGCAGGCATTGTTGAATGGACCCAGATAGAGATGGAAGATTTAGATCGAAACACTCGAAAATTAACGACAATGCACCATGCCCGCAATCCTCGCAGTGACATTGATAGGCTAAATCTATCACGCAAAAAAGGAGGTAGAGGATTATCACAAGTAAAGCAAGTTATTTAAGAACAAAAACGAAATTTGAATGATTACCTGCAGCAAATAACGGAAAATTTTCTAATTGAGGTAAGGAAAGAGGGTTTATTTAAACCCATGGAGACAAAATTGGAATAAAAAAATAACCAAGCAAAAGTGAGAACTGAAAGATGGAAAAATAAGGCATTGCATGGAAAATACCTTCACAGCATAGAGGACAGCGCTGACAGCAACTTGACCTGGCAATGGTTGAGAAATGGAGCACTAAAGAAAGAAACAGAATCGGCAATTTTTGCAGCACAAGAACAGGCCATTAAAACCAACGTTATGAAGGCAAAAATACAAAAAATTCAAGAGGACAGTAAATATAGATTGTGCAAAGAAAATGAAGAAACGGTAGACCACATTATAAGTGGATGCAGCAAAATCGCACAAATTGAGTACCGTAAAAGGCATGATAACGTAGCTAAGATATTCCACTGACATTTATGTAAAAAGTATGGGTTTGAAGTATCTAAAGACAATTGGAAGCATAAAGTTCACCAGAAAGTGGTTGAGAATGAAAAAGCTAAAATACTCTGGGATTTCAAAATCCAGACTGACAAAAGCTTGGAATGTAATACACCCGATATCACAGTGGTTGAAAAAAGTGAAAACAAGGGTGTTAAGTTTATCGAAATATCAGTACCACGAAATAGTCAGATAAAAACAAAGAAAATAAAAAATTACAAAATATCGCGATTTGCAAATCGAAGTTGAACGAATCTGGCAAAAGAAAACGAAAGTTGTTCGCATAATAATAGGTGCTTTAGGCGCCATCTCTAAAACATTGAAAAAACATCTAGAAGCACTCCAGTTAGATGGATTAAAAATTGGGCAGCTGCAAAAGGCCGCTTTCTTCGGCACAGCTTTCATTTTCAGAAAGTATTTTCACAATTCATAGGCCCTTGGGTAGGGCTGGAATTAGTGGATTATAACCAGCCTTTTCTTAAGACTGAGGAAGCAAATCAAGCCTTGATATATTATTATTATTATTATTATTATTATTATTATTATTATTATTATTATTATTATTATTATTATTATTATTATTATTATTATTAAAAGAAAGGGCGCTGTGTAGACAGACGGATGCACGTACGCTGTATCGCTGCTCCTAGTTTTATAGGTTTAAAGTGTTAATTAACTCAGGTTTCTAACTTGAAAGTGCTACTGTTTAATTCTACTACTCACGCTGAAGACAGGGATGTTCAAATTACCAAAATCGGATAAGTAAGATTCAAATTTTCAGTGTTGGAAGTTCATAGAGTGTACTGCAGTTACCAGTCAACGAAGAACAAAGGACGTCGCCATTTTAAAAGTTGCACTATAGAAGCTAACCGGAAGAAAGGCTAAAGGTCACCGAGACAGCGATGTTCATGCAAAACGAGCTGTAACAAATGCAATAAGCCATTAAGCGATGAAGGGGACGGGCCGAATTGTTCCGGATGTAACAAAAAACAACACTTTCACTGTTCAGGGATCTCAGAAAGCACGTGGAAAGCAAAAAGAGCCGTGAAACAGACCGAATGGCGATGTCAACAGTGCCGTGAGAAAACGACACCAAAGAAAAGTAACGACGCACATCAAGGTAAGCCGCTTCTGGATCCTAAAATTACAGATAACTTTGATTCATTTTAACTCATGGTGAAAGACTTATTAAATGCACACATCGAACAAATTAACAAAAAATTCGAGGAGTATGAACATTACATACAGTTCAATAATGAGACCTCTGAAAAAATGTTAGGAACTGTGCGAGAAATGAAGACGAAATTAACGCAAGAAACACTCGAACGCGAAAATCAAGAATTGCGAAAAGAAGTAAACACACTCAAGTGTCAAATGGAACACATGCTACAAAAAGAAAGAAAAAAATAACTTCAAATTGAGGGAATAACGAAAGAAAATACAGAAGACTTAAGCAACATAATGCAACTGACTGGCAGAAAATTGGAATTCAAATCCCAACCACAGAAATCATCTATATCAACCGAGGCCCACAAAAAAATAAAGAGAGACCACCACCAATCATCACTCGTTTTACCAACAGAAATCTGAGAGACTCCATTCTTACAGCAAGCAAGAAAACAAGGCCGACAACAACGATCCTAACTGATAAGAAACTTCCAACACCAATCAATATAACCGAACACTGGACTCCATACTTCAAAAACCTTCTATACCAAGCAAGGAAGACAAAAACAGAGAAAAAATATAAGTTCCTGTGGACAAAGAATTCCCAGATATTTTTGAGAAAGAATGAAAACACTCGCGTATACATAATTACAAGTGAATCCTCCTTACACAGCCCACCAATATAAAACACTAACTTTTTACATCCTTAAGAATAAGATTAGAACTCATTTATAAACAATATAATGGAGATCTCAAACATAGGCGAACATATCCAGTCAGACAACATAAACTTCAAGGATTTTGACTCTTTGAAGAAATGGTCAGACAACATTTCCACCAACACCAACTTCACTCTCATACACACAAACATAAGAAGTTTAAAAAAACACTGGCTTACATTGATGACACAGCTCAATTATACCATGATAAACATAGATGCGCTAATACTGACCGAAGCTGCAATAAATGACACATAAATTTACTCATACAACATAAATAATTATCAAACTTACAACTTATTTAGACCAAACAAAAGAGGAGGTGGCATTGTGGCATTTATCTTAGAAAAATACAATGTGACAGAAAAACAAACTCACTTCGAACATGCGGAAACACTAATTTTGGAACTCACAAATAGCTACAATAGTATCAAATACACAATAAACACAATATACAGACCCCAGATAATAATCCACTCAGTTTTCGTCACGAGTTAGAAACATGGCTAAGCGGCATCGAACCGCGTACAACATACAGGCTCATCCTAATAGGAGACATTAACATAAATACTCTTGACCAATCTTCTTCAACCACTAACACATATCTTGATATACTAAGTCAGTACAACATAAACCCTACCATTAACTCCCCAACAAGAGAAGAAATACTCAATAACTCACTAACACAATCATGCATTGATCATATCAACATACGGGATCCCATCCATACATATACATCATCAGTAATTAACGTAAAAATTGCCGATCACTACTTTGTCTCAACTTCGTTTTATTACGTTTCCTTCCCCCCTCCCGCCCCCACAAAAGTCGATAAAACTCGATCATACTAAAGAGCATTGTCGATAACCAAGTAAAAAATACAGACTGGAATTCCCTAATTAAAATAAACGATCCTGTAACATTATACGAGAATTTTCAACTAACGTTCACAGAAATATATAAAAAAGCAACAAAACCTACACAAACGAGGCGACAAACAGACAACAATCCATGGATAAATGACGATATACTAAATACTATTACAGTAAAAGAAAATCTATGTAATTAACTTAAAAAGTCACCCAGTAACACACATTTACAAATCTTATACAAAAACACAAGAAATCAACTAACAACAAAAATTCGTAGCGCAAAAAGAAGATACTACTTCCAAAAATTCATGGAATATAACGACAACATTAAGCAAACATGTGCTACACTCAACGAATTAGTAACCCGAAAAAAGAAAACTTCAGCACAAGATTTTATTACAAAAAAAGCTTCGGTCAGGACACACACCAAGAGGAACTAGCAGACTCATTCAACCATGCTTTCACAAAAACATCACACAACTCAAAAAAGACAAACTACCGACACAAAGTCAACAACAAAAGATGTATTTTCCACCCATAACAAAAAGGAACTGAAAGAAGCAATCCTACAACTAAAACCAAAGACCACTCCAGGAATAGACAAAATAAGACTCACAGACCTTATAACACACTTTGAACAAATAAATCTAATACTTTTGAAACTCGTGAACGTAATATTCAACACAGGCATTATTCCACAACAACTAAAAACTGCAGTAATTTCGCCAATATACAAACACCGCCAAAGAAACGATACTCAGAACTACAGACCAATAGCTACTCTACCAGTCATCTCAAAAATTCTAGGAAAAATAACACACACCAGATTACAGAACTATTTACAGAAGTACAACATCATCTCAAAAATCCAATATGGCTTTCAGAAAACAAAATGCACCATTACTTTATTAGAAGACATCGCCGACACAATAAACAAAGCTTCGACAAAAAAAAGTACGCCGTCCTTATTCTGCTGGACCTAACCAAAGCATTTGACACACTTGAACATGACATATTACTCACCAAACTATACTCAGTAGGTATAAGAGGACCACTGCATACATGATTCAAGAACTACCTCTCAAACAGAACACAAGTAACAAAAATAGGTGCATGTCACAGTCGGGCTATACAAATAAAACATGGTGTACCTCGAGGTGCCATATTATCACCCACTGTATTCAACATATACATTAACGATGTTCATAACATATCCATAAAAAGTAAAATATTTCAATACGCAGATGACACTGCACTACTAGCAATCCATACAGACATTAATACAGCTCTGCAAGGTCTTGTTCTGCAAAGCACAACAAGACCTAAACGAAATCACAACATATTTCCACCAAAACGCAATTCTAATCAACGGCACCAAAACACAGATGTTGATAATACACTACCCAAGAATCATACGCCCTGCATCACTATCGATAGATTGTCACACATACCGCTGCATTAACAACAAAAATACCTGCCAATGTTCCGAAATCAAACCTGTGACACACGAAAAATACCTCGGTCTCTATATAGATTCCCACCTTAAATGGACAAAACTTATAGAATACCTACACATCAAACTCCGGATCATCACAGCAGAACTCTTCCAGGTTAAAGACATTATTCCACCCAACATAAAAAAAAACTCCTATATCAAGGTATCTGCGAATCCCTACTTAGATACGGAATAACAGTCTATGCAAATACATCAAACAGCCACCTAACAAAATTAGAAACATTACTCATGAAAATCGTGTAAACAGTGATCTGGACACCTTACACGCAACAACCAATATCCGACAATCACATGGCGATACACAGAATTCTGAGCATTAAAAATCTGAAACACTACATGGCATTAACAAGGAATTACTTCAACATCACCCATCGAAACAATAGAGACACATATCGTATAACACGACCTACAACAACTCTCTACATCCCCCACACCCTTCAACAACTTATACGGTTCTTTTGTGAGATCACATCAGATACCCACGCAACTCAACAACCTACCAAGAAATTTAAAACACGTAGATAACTACAGAACATTAAAAACAGAACTCCGGAAAATATACCAACAAAGTTAAGAAACCATTAACACTAATATACACATCACAAATCACTAGCATCCAATGCCTACATCCCATACATAAACAGTAACAACAACACAAATAGTGAAGGCTAAATGCCACTCTCTTCATAAAAGCTAACCCAAGCTTCGAAGTAGGTGGGATTAACTTGCCTCACTCATCTACAAGTAATCCTTATAAGCAAATGCAGAAATTTGTATGTATAATCACTCTTTCTCAAACTTAAAAAAAAAATAATAATAAATAAATAAATAAAAAATTATACAAAATATTCTGTTTAATCTTCATTGTTAATATTAGAAGAACATGTGTTGTAAATACATAATATAAAGGCAAAAAAGTATTATTAAAAATTTTAATTGAAAACCAATATAGGAATTGCAGCACTTAGTGCTGAACTGTGTAAGGTGCAATGTCACACAAGATGTTTGTTGTATGTATAAATATTTTAGCAATCAATAAATAAAAAAATATATTATTTGTATGCAGATTGATGGATTCTAAATAGATACCTTCACGCATCCTCTCACTACTACCCTCCACAGAAATATGCCATTATATCTACTCTTGCACATCGGGCCAGATTCTTAATATCATACGACAAAGAGTTTCAAAATGAACTTAATTTCCACAAAAAGAGACCTTTGTCAGTAATGGTTTCTCTCCAACAAATATTGAGAAACTTCTTTTTCACCGTCGTCAACAAACTAATGAAGATTCTACTACCCCCCGAGTTTACATCTCCTAGCCTTACATTAGTTCTCTCTCTCCAAAACTGGCTAGAATTTTAAAAAAGTTCAACATCAAAACGTGCTTCTCTGCTTTTCCTAAACTCTGATCTATCGCTAGTCAGCCAAAAGAAAAACCACCATCTTCGGTTCCCAGGAGTATACAGAATTATTTGTGGTTGTGGTAAACCTTACTATGGACAAACTGATAAATCAATCTTTCTCCGTCTTGAAGAGCACAAAACAGACATCTCTTATAATAGAATCCGAGCCAGTGCACTCGCCAGCCACGTCTTGTTCTCTGTAAACTCGGATGTGAACTCCCCCAACACCAAATAGACTGGAATGAAACGTCAAATGTTACGATGAACTTTGAAGGATGTATCCTGTAGTCAAAAGAAATCACCCTCGATTCTACCC
Source organism: Typopeltis vanoorti (assembly GCF_054136105.1). Classification (NCBI taxonomy): domain Eukaryota; kingdom Metazoa; phylum Arthropoda; class Arachnida; order Uropygi; family Thelyphonidae; genus Typopeltis; species Typopeltis vanoorti. Next base: position 122,489,346 of record NC_143563.1, on the reverse strand, counting down.
AAATGAATAACAACCTTAGGTACAATTTGCCAGATTCGCATAGCTCTGCTGTTCAGTGCTGGCGTTCTCGCGAGATCACACGCACGCGTATAAATATAGCTAGAACTGAAGCGCGGAATGAAGAATCCAAGCCAACCCACAGAAGAGTTCAGCCATACTGTTCACTAGAAAAAAAGCCTCAAATCAAGGAAGATATACATTTACTAGGTGTTAAAATTCCATGGCAGAATACAGTCAAATATATCGGCGTAATTCTCGATAAAAAACTACAATTCACCAATCATATAGAACACATAAGTTCAAAGATATCTAAAGTAATAGCGCAGCTCTACCCCATGATCAACAGAAAAAGTAAATTCGATACTCAGAACAAACTACTCATATACAAGATGGTAATACGCCCAGTCATCACTTACACATCTCCTGCATGGAGTCATACTTCGAACACAAATATTCAAAAGCTGCAGAGAATACAGAACAAATGTCTGAGAATGAGTTTGGATGCCCCGTGGTTTATCAGAAACTCCCAAATTCACAGAGAAGTCAACATTCCCTACATCACATCTCTCCTTCACGACCTAGCTGAAAGGTTCTTCATCAAGACAATTAATCATCCGAACCCACTGATCAAGCAAGCTTTAGACTATAATGAAGCAGACTTCTGCAAATACAAGAGACCCAAGTCAATTCAATGCTCAGCTGAACACAGTTAATCTCACTGCCCTTTCAGGGCGAGCTTAAAGCTCAATTATTCTCCATCCAAAGAACTTTCCTTTTCAGATGGAGGGGAATATGAAAAGCATTTATGCTTCACCCATCAAGTCGGTATCATTCTGCGTTCTGCGTGGACTCCAATTTAAACTTAACTGTAGTTTTTTAATAGCTCTGTTGTTGTGAATGAGTAATGTTTCTGTCGTTTTTTTATATATCTTCGTACTTCGACACCTACACCTGATGTGTATATATATATATATATATACATCACGTGTAGGCTAACACTTCCTTGTATACTTCACAGGTAGCGCTTTGCTTTGAGTTGATCCTATACGTGTGATAAGCTTCCTGTTTTACATGTATGCTTTGAATCAGAGGAGTAGAACTCTTCCGATTCCGAAATGTGTTAGTTTGTTAATCAAGGTTTTTTTGTTTTAGTGGGTCAAATATTTTGTTAGCTTAATAATAACAATTAGTAATATTCTGTTTTTATCTACGCAGTGTTTTATTAATAGTAGTAGTATTATTATCATATACAGGGTGTTCGGGATAAATTTGATATATTTATAATTAATTATATTTTTCCGTAAGTTACATGTATTAACACACACTTCTCTTCATTTAAAAGTTTGGACCCTTCTTCATTCATATACAAGATGTCAGAAAGGATGGATAGCTGGAACCCACCTGAATCATGGAAGAGAATAACTTGTATCATGATGATTCGTGCCCGCCATCAAAATAAGGATATTACGACTGCTGCCCAATGCTCCCTGAATACAGTAAAAACAATCAGGCATGAACTAGAGACTTGCAATGGTGACTACGAGGATGTAGCAAGAAGAAAGATCCCTAGCAGACGATCTGATTGCGTTCGTACAGCAGAATTCCTCGCAAATCTGCAGGAACAGGTGTTGAAGAACCCTGGCATTGGAATTCGGGCTTTGTTCGTGGAGTTGCTAACTGTAGTCAAGCCCTGGATAACAAGGGTAGCCAATGGTAGGCCGTATGTATGGCAGCAGGATTCGGCCCCTTGCCACACCTCTGGGAAAAGTCAAAAATGGTTGTCTGAAAATTTCTACGACTTCACCAGTCCAAATGTTTGGCCTCCAAACTCCCCAGACCTTAACCCCATGGATTATTTTGTATGGGGCGCAGTTGAAAAAGACACCAATCGCACTTCCAGTAATACAAATGCCCAGTTAATGGATAAAATTAAAACAGTTTTTGCGGCCCTTCCCAGGGAGACTGTAGCATCAGCTTGTTCGAGGTTCCGAAGCAGAATTGAAGCTGTGATCGATGCTAATGGTGGTTATTTTGAGTAAATCTTGTTGATAGTATTGTAATTAACTCTGCCTGTAATGTTTTTTTGTAAATTCATTAAATTTAATAGATACAAAGAAGATTTTCTTTTTCCTTACGAAACTGTCAAATTTATCCCGAACACCCTGTAACTGATACACAGTCAAAACAAGATATCATATAAACAAAAATTTGACTGGTAATACAGAACAATTCAGATTCTACCCAAGAATCTAAGAATAGTCCGTGAGGTAGCATCGTAAAATTTGGACTGTTCCAAGTAATGCTGTTTTTTGTAGGTCATATGGGGGTCACTTCGTTCATGTTTATTTGCTATAGATAGTTGGATAGCTTCTATGAAGTTGCACCAAGTGCACCGATAACTATTGGGATGACTTTGGGGTGTTTAAGCCACAGTCAGCCTACTTCGATTGCCAGATCTCGATATTAGTAGAAGGATAGCCACTTCTGACAAGATCAAGATAAGATAAGGAACCGTGACTTCATTAGTTGTTGAGATGATGAGGTCATTGTGTGTGTGTGTGTGACGTCATGAGTTTGGAATGTTAGGAATTTTTCTGGATATAGTTCGCCCACCGTTTGTAGGTCTCTGCTTTGCGGCTTTCCAAGAATAGTCGATTCATGCTGAAGGGGAGAAAGAAATGAAGGACGTCCGAATTGGTCACCAACATGCAAAATCACGTGCTTTATACGTCAAATTTTCCAAACTGTTATACAAGCAACATAGTTAACTACAATAATCATAAAAGATAAGTTAATTTTCCGACCGGTAATAATAAACAACTCATCCCACAATACAGACTGATTACCCTATTATCGGAATGGATTCTCCTTTTTCTGAGATGCGCAGAAGTGTCGAAGGATCTCTAATCGGTGGGCGAACTATACCATCTGTGTGTGTGTGTGTGTGTGACATTACGTTGTTTGTTTTGTTTGCATATGGAATTATGGGTGATGATTAGAGATAAGATTTGTGTCGTGATTGGTGGGACACTTTGAACAAGATCAAGATAAGACAAGGGATCGTGTCGTGAATGTTTGTTATTATCAGATATAGATAATAACAAACATGTCATTTTTTAGTTGTATATAAGTGACGTAATTTGTTATTTGTAAATAAGTGACGTTATTGTTTTGAATGGAAAAGGAAGATATTAGTGGATAAGCATTCATGTCGTGATTTGTTCATCCCCTATGAACAAAATAGGGGTAGGGTGAATGGGGGGGAAGCGATGTCAGTGTCTTGGATGTGTATTGTTATGAGTTGTAGATAAGTAAATGGTTTGCATATGGCATCATGGGTTATGGATAATGATAGGAGAAATTTTGGAATGTTTAAAATTTCGCTGAGGGCCCCCATTCTGTCAGGGACATCACGCGGTATGTTGGGTTTGCATAATGCGTTGTGGGTATTATTTAGAGATAACAAATCGTGACGTTATGCGTTTGGAAATTTCTGGGAAATATATGTCTCTCTGTGATACCACATGGTGTTTTGGTTTGCCTATGGAATTGTGGGTGATGTTTTTGACATAAGATATCTTGGAATTTTCCCAGGGTGACACACATCCATCATTGTCGTTATGTTTTGTCTTTGGTTGTCTATAGATCGCTGTACTAATTTTCCAATACAGTTTGGGGTATTCTTAGAGTATAGTAGAATCTAGTGTGGCAGTGATTAGGCTTTTCTGAATAATTTAATTATATGCTGGTGTCCCTCAAACATAAATTTTTTTTTTTGCGACGAAGTTATCACGATCAGTTAGAGGTGACATCACTAAAAGATTATTGGCAAATTACAACCTCTTTTTCGAATTAACGTTATCTTGTTTACAAATGTTTGGATAATGATGTTTTTTTTTTAGTTTACATGAAGAGAAAAAACCAAACGGCATTTTAAAAAAATAAATTAAAAATAAACGGAGACTTAAAAGCTTACAATAACTTTTTTGTATGTAGTCTAGAAATTCTAGTGATAATTTAAATTTACTTACAGTCTTTCCAGAACGATTCTTCTTAATGCAAATAGATATTCCAAAATAGTTAAATTTTTATCCATAACACAACACATAAAAACACATAAAAATTGAAAGAACGAAATTTCTGTAATAACCGGAAAAACTATTTGACTTTTGTTCCTTAAATTTTCTATCCATCAGTCCTGTAAGTCCACTGTTAATACACTAAAAATTTCACTGTTAATTCCTTAGCATTGGGTCATACTATGTTTTTTTCCCAAGGTGGTGAGTGTAACCTCAAAATGTCTTTTCCTGACTAATATATCCGCCAGTGATCGGTAATTTCACATCGCTCAATGCGGATTTTTATTATTATTTTTTTTTGATATGGTTCTTTTTTTTCAAAGGATTGGTTATTTTCTATTTTACTTTTAAAATTCAGTTAACTACATATTATAACCAGAGTAACTGAGTAAAATAAATAAATAAACTGTGAAATTTATTTTCACAGTTTATTTATTTAATTTACCACACTGTGAATTATTTTCCCACACTGATAATTTTCATTAGACTTGTTTGTAGATAACTGAGTGACTCATATCCGGTCAGATCTTGTTCAGAGCTTAGGAACATTAGTTGGACATTTCTAATAAATAATCGCTTCCTTTCATAGATGTATCGCGGTTTTTTCAAAGGTAAAATTTTCCCAGGGTTGTGTATTACTAATGATTTCTGATGTGACTGGATGTTTACACTAGTGTTGGGTAGCAAAAGTTTGCAATTTGACCTCATGTGATGATGAGAACTAAGTTATTCGAATCACTTCCTTTCATAGACATATCGCAGTTCCTTCAAAGGTAAAAATATTTCCCAGGGTTGTACATTACTCATGATTTCTGATGTGACAAATGTATTCAAGGTGAGTGATACAGGAATTGATTACACTACTGTTGGGTAGCAAGGTTTGCAATTTGACCTCGTGTGATCGATGAGAACTAAGTTATTCGATGTCACATGTTGTCGTTATTGGCATTCCATTGGTTCTGATTTTTTATAAATAGACTAATGAGCTCGGTGCTTCCCATTGTCTTTCTGGTATTTGGAACATCTGTATGCATTCAGAAGTTTGTAGTTCCAAAATGAGTTTTTCTGGAGAAAATGTAAGTTAATTTTATGTCATTTGAAAATTTTAACATTAGCTGAATTGTTTTAGTGACTATATTAGTGAATTTTGTCTATAAAGGTATAAGGTGATTTTTGCAATGGAAAATTAAAAATCATGTTCATGATTTTCTATCTAGTGTAGCTCAGTGGAAGTGGCACTTGCGTCCTCTGCGCTTGGCTGCTTGAAGTTAGACCTAGGTTCTAGTCCAGTCACTGACTGGAGGAACTTTTTCTAAGCCTATCTTCGACCGGTTCCTGAGTTAGTCGATCTCTGGCACAGGCAAGCGGGTTTTTCCTCCCGGAAACTCGGATTTTTCGTCCCGTAACACTCAAGGAAATCGACCGTAGTACCCACATTATTTCAGACAGTGACATATCTTGTTAGGGTTAGGTACCAAGAGATGGCAGCACTTGTTTTCCAGCCTCTTCATCGGTGGCTGCTATAATTAATGATAGACATGGGCCAGCTATCTCTGATTGGCTACTGGTGGAGAATGAACTGCCCACTCAGTCTCCAAATATATATAATAAATATATATATAAAACTATATATATATATATATAGTTTTATGAAAAAATTGAATGACTAGAACTGAGATTTAAGTAAAAAGGTTTAAATAAAAAAACACTACTAGTTTCGGCCTGTAACAGCCTTCTTCAGGTGACATTATGAAAGAAAGAAAAAACACTAAACATTGAAGGTTAAAAGACTATGAACAACATAGGCAGTCTCTATACATAATTAGAACATTGTAGTTGTATTTGAAGCTGTTCTTTCGTTTGTTGCATTGTTGGGAGAGTGCATGCTTGCAGCCTCATGTGAATGCCAGTACATGATTACAGCTGAATGATTATCTGGGAGGATATAGCTCAAGTTGTTATTTATATGAACATGATTGAAGATGATTGCTCTAGATTCCACGATTTTTCTCTCTATTTTTTCACTGCAACGGAAGATGTTAGTAGATTTTTCCCAGCAGACTTTGTGACTTTGCTTTTCATCATTAGGTTTAGCCAAGAAAAGGATATGACTTGATAATGCACTCGCTCGCTGTCTCTTGTAATTAATGTCCCTCGTATGTTCTTCCATAACAATTTGACAGATTTGTCTGTCTGCCCAAAATAAGGAATATCACAATTACACAATATTTTATATACACCAGGGTATTTGATTTGATGATGACAAGGTTTTGGGTGGCTTATTAAGAAACGGATCTTTGGAAGTGAAATGAACAAGGTTCTGATATTGTATTTTCTTAGAACTTTTGCTAATTTATGTGTTACTATACTTATGTAAGGAATAGATATATTGCCTTTGAATCTATTTGTTTAATCTGAGTGATGTCTAGGAGGATTAAGAAGGAATTTTTCGATTCTCTTGGAATATCCATTAACTTTGAAAGACGTTTTCAGATGGTTTATTTCTGTAAGACATTCATTTGGGTTATCCAGAAGAGAATGGGCTCTATGTCCCAAGGTGGAAATTATTCCAAGCTTATGAGGAGGGAAATGATGGAACTGATTATGGATATCTGTTGGTATGTGTGGGCTTTCTATATATCAATATTTTGAGTTTACCAGAAGAGCGAGTCAGTTTGACATCAAGAAAAGGTAAGGAATTATCCGTTTCAAGCTCGGCAGTAAACTTAATTCTTTGATGTCGGCTATTGAGATGTTCAAGGAAAACCACAAGGGATTCATGTCCATGGCTCCTCCTACATAGCTTTTCCAAACTTTAGGTGTTAAGGCTATCTCTTCCTTTTTAACACCTAAAGTTTCAGTAGTCACGAACGCGAGTTCTGGAGTGAAAACTGTATGAGTCAGTTCCTAGATGAGTTGTTTTCTATGAAGCATATCATGAAAAGGGATCGAGATGGAGGATCCTTCAGAGTGTCAAACAAAAATACGAAAATATTCATGTGATTGCAGTGGTTTTGACGAGTATTTTATTTGGAATATCTTTTTTCAAAAAATTTCCAACCGCATGTAGTGTTTGACAGATCGAAGATACTTGCTATCCATTATGATCCATTAAACATCATATTTCTTGACAGTTTTTCCAACATTAGTGTGGGTCTGAAAAAACTACCTGCCATGTTCAATCTCTTAGAAGTTCGTAAGGGTTTATTTCCTCATAAGTTTCACATATTCGATTCTCTGGATTACCGTGGATCCATCCCCGAAAAATCATATTTCCAGACAGAATTTATGAACAAAGAAACTCGTACAGAGTTCGAGACTTGGTACGAAAATCGGCTAGACACTGAATGCAGAACTGTCTGAAAACAGAACTATTAGCTTATATGAAAGATGACGTGCGTATTTTGCGTGACAGTTGCAACACTTTTGGCACTCTCTTCATACAGCTCATCCAGATTGATCCCTTTCTCCATGAAATTACAATTGCAGGAGTAGGTTTGAGAGTATTTCTCCAAAACGTTTTGAAACCTAACAATTTGGCCATACTTCTGCTCAGGGTCACATAGGGGCAAATGCGCAAAGCCAAAAGGCTTTGGCTTGGCTCAAATGGCAAGAACAACATAACCATACAATATGCACGTTCTGTGGGGGGAGAAGTTTGCATCGGACCTTATTTTGTCGATGGGAAATGTGGAAGCTTTTTATATGAATTCTATGTCTGCTTCCATCATGGGTGCCAAAAATGTTACAGACCAAGTACATTCCAACCATATAGAAACACAGACATGATTTCCGTTTTTGAGCAAACGAAGGATCGCAAAAACTATTTTCGTAGCAAAGGATTCGATGAGATCTCAATTTAGGAATGTCAATTTAATACAGAAATTTCTGAAAACACAGTCTTGAAAAACTTTATTGCTGCTCTTAATATTCCAGGTCCCATTTTACCTCATAGTGCTCTGCATGGTGGCAGAACCGAATGCTACAAAATATATCACAAAACTCAGTCAGAAGGGGAAGTTATTCACTATTTGGACTTCAATAGCCTTTATCCATGGGTAATGAAATACCAGGTATTTCGTATGAGGCATGCAGAAGTTATTCTTGATAATTTCGACTATTCTCCTGGGGTATACTTTGGTATTTGCAATGAAAAACTGGAAGCACCTACCGATCTATTTTTACCGGTTTTGCCCATCACAGTGAATGAAAAAGTGATCTTCCCCCCTGTGTGGAAAGAGTGCTTCCGAAATGGTCCTATTGTGCTCTCACACGGACCGATCTTTTATAGGTTTTTGGTGCACTCCAGAATTAGATTTAGCACATGTTCGCAGTTATAAAGTTTTAGAATTTTACGAGGTGTGGCATTTTTCTCCAAAATTTGAAGGTGAAGAAAACTTCTTTGCTCATTACATTGATACCTTTCTGAAGCTAAAACAGGAAGCATCTGGATGCCCTGAAGGTCAAAACCGACAGTCTTATCTTGATAAGTTTTTGCTAAGGGAAGGTGTTATGTTAAATAGTGAACACATTAGTAAAAATCCTGGTAAACGTTCACTTGCTAAGCTTTGTTTGAATTCCCTATGATGAAGGCTTGGTATGAGAATGTTAAGAACTCAGACCCAGATGATTTCCTCTTATGAAGACCTCATAGAACTATTTTTAGATAACAGTAAAATTATCCAAGATGCCAGACTAGTTTCAAAAGAGCAGATGATGGTTGCCTACTCTCCTATTGCAGGCAACGAGCCTGAAAATAGAAAAGGGAATGCTGTCATCTCCTCATTTGTAGCTGCCTACAGTAGGATAAATGAGGTCATGGAACCTTTGCAAAGATGGCTTTTATACACACAGATACCGATTCTGTCATTTTCAGTGAAAAATCGGGCAATTACTCACCGTCCACTGGTACCTTGGGGAACTAGGCGACGAATTCGATGGTGACTTTATAGTTTAGTTTGTTACCACAGGCCCCAAATCTTATTCCTACAGAACGCGGGGGGTAACATTGTGACCATATGCAAAGGCATTACTTTAAATTCTCGTGCTGCCACTGATATTAATCTGGAATCTATGATAGCAGCAGTAAGGGGTGAGCCATAAAACATCCAAATTCCTGTACCATTTACTGTCCATAGAGACAAATGGAGCTGTAAACTCAAAACAACCTCCGTAACAAAAAGATTTGGATACACTTTTGCGAAGCGCATAGTGTCAACAGACACATGCACTTTTCCCTATGGGTATTTTAAAGGATAATTCCTTACACATGCCCAATAAGCAAAAGATGCCATCTATGGGACAGAAAACTAAACAACATTCTACCTGGTAGGTAAAAATCCATGATTGTTTCCCAAAAGATAACTTGCAGTGTTGCCCTTCTCTTGTGTGCAGCTTTCACATCACTGTTATTGTTACTATTATTCCACAATAGCTTTTTTTTTCTTAGAATTTAAAAAGAAAAAGTTCGTATTGCTATGATTACATAGTGACTGTGATAAAAAAAATCTCGATGGGGAGAATTTTTTGATATTAAAACAAGTATCTATCTGTTTTTACATGATCTCTGATTATATAAAATAATTACAATCTATTATGTTATAATTTTCGCTATGTTCATACATCCATATACATGCATTATTTCCGGAGCTACACAATCAGGAAAAACAACATTCGTGTTGTCTCTCATAGAACATTGTAATCAACTAATCAAACCACCACCGGAGCGAATCGTTTACTGTTACAGTGAAAATCAGGATAAATTTAAAAAATTTACGAACATAGAATTCGTGAATGGTTTGAAGTTACCTGATTTTGATTCAAAAAGCTTCACATCACCATAACCTCAGTGTCATTCTACTGACACAAAATTTATTCTGTAAAGGAACACATTTTCGGACAATTTCTCTCAATAGTCATTTTTATTGCTTTTAAAAATCCCCGAGACTCTTTACAGTTTTCTCATTTAGCTTCAAAAGTATTTCCAGGACAAACGAACATATTAGTTCAGATTTATAAAAGATGCAACATGGGAACCCCACTCATATTTAGTTTTAGACTTTAGACAGGAAACACCTGATATTTTACGCTTAAGTTCACGAATTTTGCCGGGAGAAGAACCCAATACAGTGTTTATCCCTGAATGGCTGATAGACTCAAACGCTATGAATATCCCATCAAGTACTTATCTCATTCCTCTCCGAAACAAGCAAATGATGCTTTAAAACACTGCACTTCCAGCCAAATCATCACACTCTGTGAAATCTGGAAACTGTTTTATCTGGAAATATTCCACTAAAACATAAACAGAAGTCACGCCTACCAAGGAAAAATTATTAGAGCACAAAGTAACAAACGCTTCCCTTCATTACTAGAAGAAAACTGGTTGAAAAGCACTGGGGGGGGGGGGCACTGTTCCCATTATTAGGCAGTATCATTGTTCCTTTATTGAGTTCGCTTATTAGGAAATGAATCATATGTTTAAAAAAATGTACACTCCTCCAATCACCTGAGAAACGTGAACTATACACACTAGATGATGAAATGAGTGCCATTTTAAAAATCAGAAATAAACATGCAGATGAAAAAGTAAAAGCATATTTAAATGTTCTGCAAAAGTATTTAGGTTTGAAAAACCAATTGGCTCACACAGAAGGAAAGCAACAGGAACATAGACTGCCACATCCAGAACCTTCACTGAAAAAACCGAATACCCGGAATCATTCCCGTCAACCATCAACATCAGCCAGACCTAGTGAGGGAAATGCTTCCAGTCCACTCCCTGCCCGCAGGAGAGCTCGAAGAACCAATAGCAACGTCGTCTTTTTATCTCTCCAAAAGTTGCGTGGGAATAAGGAACTGGTGTGGAAAAAATGATAAGTGAAAAAAACAATTTAAACAATTTATTTTTTTTTCAGTAAATTATGTGTAACAGAATAAGTTACTACAATATCATTTAACCACAAATCCTTAGAATAACATATGCTAATAATATTTTGCATAGAAAGACCACGACATCTCAATATTAAAAAATATACACAGTATAAACCACACGCGACAAAATCATTAGCTTGTACAGGTACACTATTATAATGCCATATATTAGTGTTGATATTCAGAAAGTTAATAATATCGCTTTCGGGTGAACGACCGAAGCTATCGAAAAAATCGCCGCTTTTGTCTTTGATATAGATAGCTTGCTAATGTTGTCCTGGCAACCAAGTCGGATCTATGTTCACGACGAACATCGACTCTCGTTGTCTGATCAGATGTTGTGGCAATTCATCACGAGCACAAACTCCTAAACCCACTTCTCTCGTGGTGGGTTCTAACTCTAGTATGCTTACTAATTGTTCAGTGTTCATAGTCCAGTAACACAGAACGATCCTTTGTTATGGATAACGTACACTCAAATTCTGCATAAAGAACCACTCTGATGTTTTCAGGCAGAGGTTGAGCAAATTTAACTTAGAGTCGCACACTTCCTCTTCTTAACATGCTGACATGGGAGCAACGGCATTTTGATCTGGCGATAAGTCAAATCCATAGAGAATGTTTCCCTTTATGTATTCCTCAGAAAAAATGTCATTACCACAATCTCTGTTCCATTTGTCTAGCGATGTGAACAATGACATGTAACATTTGCTGTAATGTCTTTCTTTGAAGTTCGGAGTCAAAGCTTGCGAGGGATATTGAATACAGTCAGCTGTCACCACAAGAAAATTCAGATTGAAATGATGAAAATTAAATGGATTTCTGTTGAACGTGCCATTAAATCCATCACATACAACCAGTCCAATAATTAATCTAGATGGAATTTCACCTACATACAGATTGTCTCGTGTGGCATCTGAGATACCCTTGGGAATCGAAAAATAAGACACTTGCACTCGATTGATGGGATATACCATGTTTGACTTGTCTATCACAGACAGGTGAGCCAGCTGAATCTTTGGGTTTATTTTGACTTTGCAGACAAAAAGTGTAGCCTCTTCAATTTGCACTTTAGCCTTAGCATCAGCATTTGCAGTCAGTAAACAAAATTCGGGAGAACTGCGAACCATACGAACACGAAGAGAAACGTTGTTAATCTAGTACCGGTCTTGATGCATGATGTCAGCGTGTATTCGCCCAAGCCTCGACACTTTTCGATTGGTTAATTCGAGCTTGTCGTCTACGCATCCCACATTCAGCTTTGGTAAACATATTACTAACATTAGCCACATCATCTTTAACAAATAGTTCATTTGTCAGTTGACTAGTAGGTTTTCAATATAAGTCTTATAAGGATACGTGTCTGATGCCACATTCATTAATTTTTCTCTTGGAGAAAAAGTCAATTTGACTGAACAGGGAATGAAAAAATTTATTCACAACACCAATTGAAGAATCTTCGATAGGTTTACCATCATTGTCAGTGATGCGCACACGAACGCGTAGGTATGATTTTCACAAATCCAAGTATTCTTCAGGTGTACCTAGTATGCAAAATTCCACAGGACCTCTACTGTGAGTACTGGATATTGGTTGGGAGGTGGCATAAGAACTTCTTTCCATACACGCCTGACACGAGGGTGTGGAAAAAAGATCTAATTCCGACATCATATCCTCAGCAAAAGATGTCATCTCGCTTGCGCTTTTTAGCATTTGTTTTTTTCTTCTTGCTTCCTTGATCTCTCTGAAGTAATCGGCGCTGAGCCTTTTCAGCAATGGTTTTCCCAGCTTCTGATGCTCTGTTTATAAAGGCTCCACGTTCAGGTATCCCTTCGAATACATCTCCTATCATATGCTGACCGGCTTTTAAGGCTTGACGACCGACAAATTGAGCTGCAGGTTTTAAAAGTGGACTTAGAAAGGAGAAGGCACTTCTGAAAAATGCTACCTAATCCGTACCCACGCTTTATTGGGGGCCCCGTAAACATTTGAACCCCACCTTCCTGCAATGTGTAATATCTGAGACAATCAGTTATCCTTCCCTTGTCGGAAGTGTAATTTAACTATTGTCTTACCGCCACGAAAGTGGAACAACTCGCCGCTGTCAGAACGAATTTCAATGCTAATTGATTGAAATGTTTGTTTTCGTAACGGATAATAATCAAAGTGAGCAAAAACGAAGGAATACTTGGTACTACATTGCACAACTCGTAACAATGGTGCACATGCATCACCAACTATCTGTTTTTGGATTAATTCAGAATAAACAAAATATGCGGCTACACTCCTCTTTATATCAACTGGATATTTCCCTGTGATTGTATCTTTCAGTTTAACACCAATCTGATTAAAACCCAGTAGAAAGCCCAAACCCGAGGCCTCGGGTTTGGGCCTTCTACTGGGAAACAACAGGTTGTAATCTTTTGGGACTGTCAGAGAAATGGTGTTGTTTGGGTTCTTTTTTCCAGTAAGAAAGTACTTAATAATCACAGAACTCACATCAAACACTGCTTGAAGAAGTTTAGAGGATAAATTGTAACTGTCATGAAGAATCTTGCACACTTTGTAAAATCCTTCTTTAGACTTTTCGAAAACTTTATTTCCTGTGATGTTGTTGTTGTCGATAGTGTTGACTCCTCCTCCATCAACTCCACGTATCATATGAAACTCATCGTAACCGGAATCGATGCTATTAAATTCTCCTGGAAGATAAATTTCGGCAAGAGCAACTTCCCATTTACCTTTAAGTCTGATCTCGTGTGGTAATTTCACTTGAAATTTCGTTTGCGTGTTTGTAGGAAACATTTTCATACTGGTGTTACTGGGAAGGGTTAAGTAAAACATCTTCGCTACGAACCCAAGAATTATACGATGAGGGATAACCGAGCCACTTAACAAAATACTGAAGGTTTCCTTTCTGTTTGCATTAAGTACTTGTTCGATTAGATACACGTCTTCCGGAAGTTCATTGGGTATATCAGCCTTTTGCAGTTGAGGTTCATAGAAAGTTCCCTCCACTATCTCTCCGTCGCGACCGCGAACTCTATATACTACAGGGTTTCTATTAATAACCTGAGCAATAGTGAACAATTTCGTGTCCAGTTACCCCAAAACACTTTTCTAAATTTGTGGGTATCATCACTTAAAACCACACTATCACCTGCTTAAAATTTTGGTTTGGCAGTCTCCTCTTGGGTTCCGTACAGATATTTCCAAGCACGATCCTCGTTGTGAAGGTTAACTTCCGAAGGAGTCATACCGATAGCGTGGTGTGAGGTTATAAGTATGTACAAGGGTCGGCAAAACTTTCGTATAACTTTTACTTTTAGTATACGTCATCCATTTGCAGATCTTTGCTTTCAATGTTCTGATAAATCTTTCTGCAATGGGTGCTTTCATTTCGCTCCTGGTCGTGTAGAAATGAATATTATGGTTCTTAAACAATGCACGAACTTTCTTGTTGCAAAACTCTTTTCCTTGATCAGTGTTTAGGTAACATGGCACTTCCTCTTTAACAACAGACTCGAAAGCATTAACAACAGCGTCTGATGTTGTTCTTTTTCAGTGTTCGAACCCACGCAAATCGGGAAAAACATCAATGCATATAAGGAGGAAACATCCCATGCAAAAGAGAATGGGGTTGCATGGGATGACATATCAGCTAAATCACATTGAAAAGTGTGTAAAAGTGTCGGGACTTTGATTTGATTGCGTTTAAACTTTCTTCTAAGGGGTTTATGTTTCACATAAGTAGGTTGTGTTGCTAACCAACTTTTCACGGTTTCATGTGGCAAATTTGTATGTTTCTGTAAAGCTTTGATACTTCCAAAACTAAATACTGTATTAGGATTATAGTAATCTGCTAACTTTTCCATTATTAACAATAATTTTTTTTTCTTTGCAGGTGAAAATCAAGAACCATCGCAAAAGTGGTAGATACTTGGTTTTATAGCAGTGCTGCTAATATGAGTGTAGTGGAAATTGCCATACTCATCTGAGAAGCAGTATCAAAATCACCCAATCGTACATGTCTCATCAAAGAAATGTTACAAGAAAAACACCACTTGCATTGGTGATATCTGTAAATTCCTATTTCTGCATATTACATTGTAAATAATATCTGTGAAATAAAATGTGTAAACTTAAATGAACAAACTGTTTCATTGATGTGTTATGCATATTTAAGTAAGATCACTTTTGAAATCACAGTGAATTCACACACAATTTATTTATTAATTTATTTATTGACGTTTATGATCTTAAATTTAGACAAATTAGAATATTCGGATGAATTATGAATAAAATATGAATTCGAAAATGAATAAAGAATAAAATATGGATCAGCTATGAAAAAAAAAAAACAAAGTGTGTTGAGTGACACCAGCATATAATTAAATTATCCAGAAAGGGCTAATCACTGCCGCCACTAGACTCTACTATACTCTAAGAATACCCCAAACTGTATTGGAAAATTAGTACAGCGATCTATAGACAATCAAAGACAAAATATAACGACAATGATGGATGTGTGTCACCCTGGGAAAAATTCCAAGATATCTCATCTCGAAAACATCGCCCACAATTCCATAGGCAAACCAAAACACTATGTGATATCACAGAGAGACAATGTTACCCAGAAATTTCCAAACACATAACGTCACGATTTCTTATCTCTAAATATCATCTACAATGCTATTCGCGAACCCACACGCCACGTGATGTCCCTGAAAAAAGGGGAGGTCCCAGCGAAATTCCAAACATTCCAAAAATTATCTCATCATTATTCATAACGCCATACGCAAACAATTTACTTATCTACAACGCATAACAATACACTGACGTCGCTTCCCCCATTCACCCTATCCCTATTTTGTTCATAGTATCCCACCAATCACGACAGGAATGCTTATCCACTAGTATCTTCCTTTTCCATTCAAAACATTAACGTCACCCATTTACAAATAACAATTACATCACTTATTTACAACTAACAAATTACGTCACTTATCTTCATCTGAAAACAACACACCGTCACGATTCCTTATCTTATCTTGATCTTGTTCAAAGTGTCCCACCAATCACGACACGAATCCTTATCCACTAATATATCTCCCTTTTCCATTCAAAACAATAACGTCACTTATTTACAACTAACAAATGATGTCACTTATCTACATCTGATAATAACAAACATTCACGACACGATCTCTTTGAACAAGATCTTGTCTTGATCTTGTTCAAAGTGTTCCACCTGATTGGTGGGACACTTTGAACAAGACACGAATCTTATCTGTAATCATCACCCATATAATTCCATACGCGAACAAAACAAACAACGTGACGTCACACACGCAGATGGTCCCCAGAAAAATTCCTAACATTCCAAACTCAAGACGTCATACACACAATAACGTCATCATCTCAACAACCAATCACGTCACGATTCCTTATCTTATCTTGATCTTGTCAGAAGTGGCTACCTTTCTATTGATATTTAGTAATTTTTTCCAGTTCTTTCTTGTTAATGTTGTTATCACTGGGTACTGCGATATCAATAATCCAAGCCTGTCAATATTCGATAATTGTGATGTCAGATCTATTGTGTTCGAAATGCCAATCAGTTTGTATTCTCAAGTCCCAGAGAATTTTTGCTGTTTCATTTTCCAATACTGTCTCTATTTTATGCTGCCACCAGTTATCAGAAGTAGGAAAGCCATATTTTTTGCATACATGCCAATGAATTATTTTGGCCACTTGATCATGGCTGTATTTATAGTCAGTTTGAGCTATTTTCCTGCAGGCACTGATTAGAAGTTCTACAGTTTCATCTTTCTGATCGCATAATCTGTATTTGCGGTTATTATTGATGTTAAAATTTTTTGCTTTGATTACATTAGTTTGTAATGCCTGTTCTTGAGCTGATAGAATAACTCCTTTTCTTTTTTAATGTATCCGTATTGTAACCATTGCCACGTCAATTTTGTCCTCAACATCTCGAAGGAATTAACTATTCAAGGGTTTATTTTTCCAGCGTACATACCGGTTATTTTGTTGTTTGTAATCGGATTTGTTTCCTGCTGCTTTTAGATGGCCCTCCTGTGTAATTGCTTGAAGCATTGGCTCAGAATTATTGTCGATTAAACTTCATAAACTAATTTCTTCTGTTTATCTCACTTGCAGTAAACACCATCCACCTATTCTCCTCGGTAGGTACAACCGGTCAACATCATTTTGTGGATGTAATGCATGATGCAGTCAGTTTTCTAGTTTTGCGGTCTACTTTGTCCAGATCTTCTTTTGTCCAATCTATTATGCCAGCTGTGTATCGGATATAACCCAAGAATTCATTGCTCTAAATTGTGTTTAATCCATTTTGGTTTGTTTTCAGAATATTTCTAAAACTCTTTTGATGTATTCTGATGCTGCCCGTTGTTTAACTTTCGAGTGGAGAATATCATTGGCTTCTAATATTCCTAGGTCTTTATAGTGTTCGTCAGCTGAAATCGCTTTTTATATATTTCCCTTGATCAAAATTAAAACTGCTAGTGTCATTAATTTTCCTCGTTTATTAGATAAAATTGCGCATTTATCTAAACCAAATGCCATTTTGATGTACTGACTGAAAATACGAACTGTGTTCAATAAAGAATCTATTTGCTAGGCCGATTTTCCATTATTATTATTAAGAGAGAGACCTCGAGGGAGTCAGAGACTCAGCGAAGGAGGCCACATACATACACATACAGAGATTTGCTGTCAACCTATTTCTGAATACTTTTCCAAAATTTTCACCACTGCTCCTAAGATACTAATTGGTCGATAGTGGAATACATCGGTCTTTGCCCCACCCTTGTACAATGGAATTACCTTGCATTCCCGAGGAATCTTTCCTGTTCTGAGACTCATATTAAACATCCTGGTCCAAGGAATGGGCCAGTTCAGCTGAACACTCTTTTAGCACACGTGCCAATATTCCATCAGTCCCTATTTCTGAATTCTTATTCAATTTGTGCAACAGCTCTAATACCTCAGCTTCACAAACCTGTTTCTTTATCTAGTGAAGATGCAACAGTGAGTTCAATGTTGCATTCACCAGTTTCATAGCTTTTAACAAAATGGGCACTCATTAACTGAACAACCTCTTCTGCATCTGTAGGCCTCACGCCATCTGGATTTATAAGTTATTCTTTGATATTCATTCTTTCTTTTACTGGCAGCATATTGATAGAATTCTCGTGGGTTGTCTTTAACACGCAGAGACTGTTTTCATACTCGGACTTTGCGTTCCGTACAAGAGTTGTGACTGTTCTAGCCTGCTGCTTATAATGTTCTCTAACAGACGTCATCTTTATGCAAACGGTATTCCTTCCACATCGTTCTTTTCTTACCAATCTCTTGCTTAATAAGATTACAGATTCGTTTGACTCCTACTCTATTCTTCGAACTCTCGGGGCATATTCTGATATCGCATCATTTAAGCATTGTTTAAATGCTTCCCATGCACTGTCAACATTCTTTACATCCAACAACCGATCTCATTCTATACAACTCATTATACTACTCAGTTGATCATAATTTCCTGCTTTGCAGTTCATTGTGTAATCTTTTCTGAATGGAAGGCACATAAACTTCCCAAGTGAGTACCACATTATCCCTGCCACCAACCGGAATCAGCAGTTACATCTTTAGCTGAAACGCCCTCGGACACTATAATCGAATCTAACACGCTTTGTCCTCGAGTTCCTTCTGTGACATATTTATTGCTCGAGGAAGTTGTCCTGCAACAGCTCAATAAATGATTTTCATTCTTCTCATGAGATTGTACTAGTAGTAAGGTCACTTCTGACCAGATCAAGATCAAGGAATTGTGACGTGAATGTTTATTGTTTTAAGATGAAGATAAGTGATGTCATTTGTTAGTTGTAAATAAGTGACGTTATTGTTTTGAATGGAAAAGGGAGATATTATTAGTGGATAAGTATTCGTGTCTTGATTGGTGGGACACTATGAACCAAATAGGTGTAGGATGAAAGGGGAAGCGACGTCAGTGGCCTGGATGTGTGTTGTTATGAGTTATAGATAAGTAAATGGTTTGCGTATGGTATTATGGGTGATGGACAGTGATAAGATAAAGTTTGGAATTTTGCTAGGGGCCTTCATCTGTCAGGGACATCACATGGTGTGTTTGGAAATTTCTGGGGAACATATGTCTCTCGGTGATATCACATAGTGTTTTGGTTTGACTATGGAACGATACGTGATGTTTTTGAGATAAGATATCTTGGAATTTTCCCAGGGTGACATACATCTTTCATTATCATGTTTTGTCTTTAGTTATCTATAGATGGCTGTACTAATTTTCCAATACATTCTGGGGTATTTCTTTCCTGTTGAAGGGTGGGAATTCTTAGAGAAGATTCGTGATGGCAGTAGTGTTTAGGCTTTTCTGAATAATTTAATTATATTCTAGCGTCTCACAAACATATACTTTTTTTTGCTCTGATGTTATCACTATCAGTTGGAGGTGACATCACTAAAAGATTATTTGCAAAAGACCTCTTTTCGAATTAAAGTTATGTTTACTAATATTTGGGTAATGGTGTTTTTTTTAGTTCACATGAAGAGAAAAACCAAATGGTATTTTAAAAAATAAATTAAAAATAAATGGACTTAAAAGCTTACAATAACTTTTTTGTATGTAGTCTAGAAATTCTAGTGATAATTTAAATTTACTTACAGTCTCTCCAGAATGATTCTTCTTAATGCAAATAGATATTCCAAAATAGTTAATTTTTTATCCACACCACAACACACAAAAACACAATCTTAAAAGAATGGAGATTACTCATTAATTTCCGTCTTAGTTTTCGACCTCTATCACAATATGGCACTGTTTTGCACGAAAGCATTCCAGGGAAGACCTTTGTCACCCTCTTGATGACCTCTTCACTTCCACCACCTAATGCTATTTTTTCCCCATCCCAACAATTTCGGACATATGAGTGAGAGAACAAGTCACATGGTGTAACATCAAAACCACTTTTTGAGGATAAAATACTTAACCTAAGGATAAATAATATAGAATACCCTTCAAGCCATTGAGATAAGATTTGCCCTATGATGTCTCAAAGTAAGATAATCTCACATCAACATATCCAACAGCATGTAGAAACATGTCCGTGAAAGTTTCATTTTGGAAGGAACGGTCAGGTAAACAGTACTATAAGGAAAAACAAATGAGTCAAGTGTCTTTGCAGTTACGGCAATTCGTTCATCCAATGCAGCTATCATATTGTGTTGTGGTGTTTTGTATCCAGGAAAGTAAAGTAAAATAATGGGTGAGCCACAAAAATCACTGAAATTTTCTTTCTTCAGGAAAATAGCACGAGCAAAGCTCTTCACATAGCTCTAAAAGGGTGGAAACCAATTATTATTTTAGAAGACACGTACATTGTGATGTATTTATTTAGGACCACTTGGGAAATGTTACACAGGAAGTGGTCTGATATCCTTGGCTAATTGCAAAGACAAGTTGACTATGAAATGGACCTCGGTGAGTGTTATATTCTGAAATGCCAAGATGGGGAACTAATACTCGATGATACAGGAGCTGATGGAAGTAAAGTTTCTCTATTAGCTGTGAAGAAGCTGAGAGATTTTCACCAAAAATGTACGACACTGATAATCATTTAGTATTTTTGGAAACTGAATTAACAGCTATTCGTATCATAGGGAAAATTATCGCTAATCATTTAAATTCATCAATGGTAAAATTAGACTTTCAAGATTTTATCCAATTCAATAAAGATTCTTTATTTTGGGACATTACGACATTTTACAAAAACTATTTGTGTATATTTGGTGACAAAAGAATACACAAATGTTTAGGGAGGCATGGTGTCATTTCCAGACTGACACAATATCAAATGTATGGAGGTGTGCTTACCATGGTATCTGTTTTAAAAACTCTTTTGCATGACCAGCTATTTTGATGTAATGTAACCAAGAAACGGTGAGTGACAAAAATTTTATTCATTGAACTCTTTGGAAAATGTTAAGAGTGTAAACTAAATATTGTGAAATATTTTTAGGTAATTACATGTTTCGAATTTTTCTCAGTGAATATACTTGTAAATAGTATTTCAGCAAAATAAAATATGCATTTGTAAACTTAAATGAACAAAGATGTGTGGTTTTGTTGTTGTTTTTCCACAGTGAATTTTTTACTGTTATTCTGATTAGAAATTGATATTTAAATTCACAACTTTACACCTTAATGCAATTGTTTATTTAAAAAAATCACTACTGTGAAATTAATGCCAGAAACGGGGGAAAAAGTGTTGAAAACTGATATCCATGTAATTGATTATTTTAGAAATTGTCTAATGCTATCTATTGACATTGTTTGAGTTACCTGAAAACAATTTGTTCACATAATCGAAAATCCGAACTGTTAGAATTTGGTTGTTTTACAGAGACAGAAGTTAATTAACCCAAAAACGTGACTTAAACAATTAAAGTTTGCTACAGAAAAAATGTTTGTACTCTTCAGATAACACATACATATTTTACCTTTCCCCACACAAAGTAAGATAAAAATACACCAACAGTATATCCAACAGCATGCGAAAACATGTCATTGAGTCATCTGTGCAAAAGGTTCATTTTTGAAGGAACGCTCAGGGTAGGACATAGTAAGGGTAAACAGTACTATAAGAAAATACCATAGAGTCGAGTGACTTTGGACTCAAGGTAATCGTTCATCCATTGCAGCTGCTGTTTTGTGTTGTGGTGTTCTGTGTTTTGTAATGTAAAAATAATGCATGAGCCACAAAATTCTTTTAAAGTTTCTTTGTGAAAAGTTCTAATTGTTTAGAATTTGTAACAGAAAGTTAACATAAAATATAAGATCGGAGCTACTAATCAGTGAAATAATAATAAATAACTTTATTTGTGGTGCCATATGAAGTAATCTAAGAATGAAGGAAAACAAATATGAAAAGTCGACAGTCGTTAAAAATAAGAATTTTCAGTTATCATTGGAATAACTGATTGTCAATTTCTTTTGAATAAGACTTCAAATTTTTCCTAAAGAAATTTGTATTTCTGATGGAATTATTGTAAGATATGCATTGACAAAATCACCTTGTAGTTGGAAAGAATTACCTGAAAGAGTTAAAAAACAGAATTCTTGGTTAATAAAATATAACCATCAGCTGAAGTGGGAAATTGGTTCACTATCTCTGGACAAACTAAGAAATTCGATGATAGAATCAACATGCAAATATCAAATATTACTCGCCAAACGAAGAGAAAAATCAAAAACATTAACGAGGTTAACAGGGAAGCCTGTTCTTGATTTAAATGAAATTGGATGCCCAAAACGTGAAAACATAATGAGTACTTTTAAATGCTTTTGGAAACATAACGAGATTCTGTGCTTTTAATAATGTTCAGAAATATATGTATTGGTTTCAAAAAAATAAATATGTAACCCTTAATTTTACCACAGTAATAAATTCCCAATGATCACCAAATGAAAATTAACTTTCAGATGAGAATGGCATTGTCAAAACCATATGATGGCAATTCCACAAGCATGGGAAGAACTTTTGAACAACAGTGCAAATTTAACAAGATTAAGGAACAAAAAATAAATTGCATTTTTCATTTTATTTATTTTCTGTATGTTAGATTCAGTAAATACAATTTGTAAATAATATTTCATTCAAATAAAATGTGTAAATTTATATGAACAAATTAGGTGTCGTTGATGTGTTATACAAATTTAAGTAAGACCATAACATTTTTTTTCCCTTCTGAAATTTCATGCCACAAACTAACCAGAATTTTTTTTTTTTTTTTTTGAAAATCCACTCAATGAAACTGTGTCAGCTCTTGGAAGCTAAAGGAAATGGGTATTAAATTAATAGGCAGAATTTTAGTGGAGAATATTTCACCTGAAAAGTGAAAAAAAAATAAAAAGGTATCGTAGAATGCAGATAACAAGTTAATCAACATGCGTATATAAAATAATACTCATCATTGGAAGAGAAAAAAAACATTAACGAACTTAATAGCTAGATCCATTCTTCATTTAAATGATACCAAATGATGAAAACAATATTTGCATGAATTTCAAAACTTTGAAAAAGCTGATGAATTTCTTGTTTGCTGTGATCATAAATATATATTTGAGGGTAAAAATTTTTTTTCTTTCTGAGCTAATTTTCATTTGAAATGAGAATAAATAATTATTTGAATTGGAAAGAATATCTAATATAATAATTGTGTTAAAATACATATATATATAAATATCCTTACTGTGAAATAAATGTCGGGCTGAGAAGACAACAGTCAAATGGGACTAACAGAAATGTGTTTTAGATAGTTGAACTATGAAAAAACCATAGTTCAATTTGTTTTGAAATGTCACATGGAGAAAAAAATCACGTGAATTATACACAAGCACCAGTGGGAAATCATACACTATGAACATCAGAGCAAATGTGAAATCAGAAGAATAAGGGAAAAAAATACTGTCTTTTTCACTTTATTTAATTTATGTATGTTAGATTCAGCAATAAAAATTTGTTAATAATATTACAGTTAAAAGGTAACAAATTAACAAAGTACATATATTACAAATAGCCAGTGTAGCTCAGTGGATGTGGCGTTTGCACACCACGGCGCTTGGCAGCACGAAGGAAGACTTGATTTCGAGTCTAGTTGGCGACTAGAGGAAATTTTTCTAAGCCTTTTTTCAACCGGTTCCCGAGTTAGTTGATCTCTGGCACGGGCAAGCTGATTTTTTCTCCCGCAAACTCAAGAAAATCGACTATAGAGCTCACACTATTTCAGACATTAAATACGAGTGTTAGGATTAGGGACCACGAGATGGCGGCACTTGTTGAGCCGTCACTCTTCACTGTGTGCCTCTTAATTAGTGATAGCCTTGGACCAGCTACCTCTGATTGGGTAACAGTGGAGATTGAACTGTCTCCACTCAGTCTCCAAAAGTTAGATAGGGATAAAAACGGCCTCACCTACTCCCTATATATATATATATATATACGGGATTAAAAAGGCATTAGCTGATTTTATTTTTATATATTACAGAGCTAATATTCATTTGAAAGAAATTCGTTTACTAGCTACACAAAACATAAACAAACAACCCATCTACTTGAAAACAATAAGTGTATAAAATCCTTAATCAGGAATGAATAATTTTAGGATATGTCATCGCAATCATGTGAATGCTAATCACTTAGACATATGTGTTTGAGAAACATCCAACCATCGGAAAATACCTTTTGAACAAAATCGCAAATCATATACCACAGGATGTGATTAATACAAACAGTTCCATACTGTGATAGAGGTCGAAAACTAAGATGGAAATTAATGAGTCTTCTCCAACGGAACCAAACGGTGGAAATCTAAACGATGTAGTCAACTATATTTTCTGGTTATTTACAGAAATAACCAGAAAATATTGTTCTGTGTGAGCGTTTACAGATCGCTGGCAGATATATTAGTCAGCAAAAGACAGTTTGAGGTTACCCTCACTACCTTGGAAATAAAAACACAGTATGACCCAATGCTAAGGAATTAATGGTATACCAAACGGACAGAAAATCTAAAGAACAAAAGTCAAATAGTTTTTCAGGTTATTACAGAAATTTCATTCTTTCAAGATTGTGTTTTTGTGTTATGGTGTGGATAAAAATTCAACTATTTTGGAATATCTATCTGCATTAAGAAGAATCATTCTGGAAAGACTAAGTAAATTTAAATTATCATTAGAATTTCAAGACTACATACAAAAAAGTTACTGTAAGCTTTTAAGTCTCCATTTATTTATAATTTATTTTTTAAAATACTGTTTGGTTTTCCTCTTCATGTAAACTTAAAAAACATCATTACCCAAACATTAATAAACAAGATAACATTAATTCGAAAAGAGGCTGTCACTTGTCAATAATCTTTTAGTGATGTCACCTCCAACTGATAGTGATAACATCGGAGCAAAAATAGTGAATGCTTGAGGGACACCAGCATATAATTAAATTATTCAGAAGAGCCTAAATAGTACTGCCATCACGAATCTACTCAAAGAATTCCCACCCTTTAACAGGAAAGAAATACCCCAGAATGTATTAGAAAATAAGTAGATATCTATAGATAATCAAAGACAAAACATGACGACAATGAAGGACGTGTGTCATCCTGGGAAAATTCCAAGATATCCTGTCTCAAAAACATCACCTATAATTCCATAGGCAAACCAAAACACTATGTGATATCACAGAGAGACATGTTCCCCAGAAATTTCCAAACACAAAAAACGGCACGATTCCTTATTTCCAAATACACCCACAATGCTTTAAGCGAACCAAACACACCATGTGATGTCCCTGACAGATGAAGGCCCCAGCAAAATTCCAAACTTTATCTTATCACTATCCATCACCCATAATGCCATACGCGAACCATTTACTTCTCTACAACTCATAACAACACACATCCCAGACACTGACGTTGCTTCCCCTTTCACCCTATCCCTATTTGGTTCATAGTGTCCCACCAATCACAACACGATTGCTTATCCACTAATATATCTCCCGTTTCCATTCAAAACAATAATGTCACTTATTTACAACTAACAAATGACATCACTTATCTTTATCTGAAAACAATTATCATTCACGTCACGATTCCTTATCTTATTTTGATTTTGTCAGAAATGTCCCACCAATCACGACACGATTCCTTATCCACTAATATATCTTCCTTTCCATTCAAAACAATAATGTCACTTACTTACAACTAACGAATGACGTCACTTATCTACATCTGATAACAACACACACATCCAAGACATGATTCGTTATCTTATCTTGATCTGATCACTAGTGCTCCACCAATCACAACACTAATCCTTATCTCTACCATCACCAATAATTCCATACGCGAACCAAAACACAAGAATTGACATCACCTGACACATATGCTCCCAGGGAAATTCCAAACATTACAAACTCATGACGTCAAACACAATGACATTATCAAATGAACAACCAATCACGTCACGATTCTTTCTTATCTTGATCTGGTCAGAAGTGACCCTACTACTACGTTTACTGCTACCCAATCAATATTTAGATAATTAAAGTCTCCCATTATGATTACTCTTTTCGTGATAATCTTTTCTATTTGGTGATGTATTTCTTCACCACTAGCAACTGATCCACCAGGTCTGTAACAACACCCCCGCTATGTAATTGATCTTGTTAGATTCCACCTCACACCAGATGGCTTCAAACTCACTGCCAAATGAAATATTGTTAGCAGTAGTAGTATTAGTACTACAATCATAGGTCTCAATTCTAATTGGATTCAAGTCATCCGGTTTGTTGAAAATCCACATATACAGGGAGATATTTACACAGAGAATCACACCATCACTTATCTCAACAGTATGGTATTCTAAAAAAAAAATAACAGAGTTAGATCGATTTGTTCCAATGACATTGCTCTCACTGCTGTACTCACTCACATCACACCTTCTTGGAAAATGGCTATAATCCCCACTAGAGCTAAACTGTCACCATCCCATACATTAACGGCATATCTGAAAACTTATCTACAGTGCTTAATATACATTAAGTATGCACCGTATTTAAACCGTATGTGAAATTGGCAACTCTCATCTGTTCACCCGAGGACAGAATCTCTCCTTTATCACATCCAGGAGTCTGTGACGTGCCTTGTTTGTGTGAGCGAGCTTACTATGTACAGACAAGAACTGTGGACATCCACCTCAGTGAACATAAAAAATGCAATTCAGCACTATCGCTATGGCAAGTGAGGTCTAGCAGACCATGCTTTAGATATCCCTGCACACAAGATCGAATGGAAAAAAACAAAAATGATGCAAAGAAGTTTTCATAAGGCAGATAGGTTGTTCCTGGAATCAACACTAGCCTTAAAACACACTTCAACCTCAACAAGTATGGCTGTATAAATTTGCCAAGATTTGGGAGACAGTCATCTTAAGACCAAATTAATACCTTGGTTTCTCTCTCGTTTTTTTAACATATCTGGCGGCTAATTAGGAGTTTAGTGTTTCTCGTGTAGAGTACTGCACAGTGGGTAGGAGGCACCCTTGTGCGAAAACCTTTTCAGCGACCCCATAAAATAAGTTACCCTGAAAAATTTTTGCATAAAATTTACTTTGTTAAAAGTACAACAGTTTATACGCATACGGAAAAATAAATTTTATTTAACAACAGTAGAACATTGTAATCACTAAAATTCATTAATAAGGAATTTTTAATAATAAAAATTTTCAAAGATGTTTCTTTCGTTAATATATAAATACAACAGAATATATATATATATATATATATATATATATATATATAAAAACAAAAATAACTTTTATTTTAATATAAAAAGAAATATTATTACATAACAAATATAATTTGGAGATATGCTTTTAACTACATAACAATTAGGATAAATGTAGATTTATTTTACATATTTATCCATTTGCTTTAGCCATCACAAAATTTTTAATATCTTTCATGTCTAATGAATCCATATTATTTTCAGTTGATATAATTGATAAATGGGGTGCTTAAGGGTCAAAGCTGTATAACTGAGAGGAGACCTCCACATAGCGTTTAAAGGAATGTGGAGAACCGACCAGGGCTTCTGACCTAATATCCAATCCTCACCTTCTCGTGGTGCACCCTGTTGGGTATCTATCTAGATACTGAACGAACGAGGATGGGCTAGCAATTTGGGATTTAGCCGACCAAATTGTATTCTTATTGGTTAAACCAAAATAAAAAATGATGGTAATACATGACAAAATTTCATGCCGGCAGGGGCATCGCCCGGTTAAACAAGGCCCCCGTTGTTTTCGCCAGGAAACCAGGGCGAACAGCGAAAAGTCAGCTACTGGAACAAATCTAAAAACAAACCCCAACTCAACATCACCAGAGTTAAAGATCGGTACTATCAACATAAGAAGCCTGAATGGCAAAGAAATGGAGCTAGCTGAGGAATAAGATAAGTACCACATCGACATAATAGGGGTGACTGAAACAAAAAAGACAAAAACTGGTGAGATCTTTCTGAGCAATAAATACAAAATGTTATATTCAGGCAATGACAATCAAGGAAAAGAAGGAGTAGCCATAATATTCAACACAAAATACGAGGCTAATCTTCTTGAATGGCAGTCAGTCTGAAGTAGAGTAATGTGGGCAAATATGAGAATGGGGGAACTGGACAATGAGACTTACTTGTGCCTATGGTCCCACAGAAGGTTATACTAAGGTAGAAGTGGAGGAATTTTTTAATGCTTTAGAAAAAGCAACTGACACAATGAAAAAGGAAAAGTTGGTTCTTGTTGGGGATCTAAATAGCAGAGTAGGAAATGATTGTGAGACATACAAAAATATTTTCGGAAAATTTGGAGAAAAGAGCAAAGCTAATAATAATGGCAAATATCTGTTGGATTTCTGCTTAGGACATGGACTGGTTATTACTAACACCATGTTCCAACATAAAAATGTGCACAAATTCACATGGAGAGAAGAGGCAAGGAATAAGAAAAGTCTCATTGACTATGTTATTGTTGATAGTGATGTTTTCTCACTGGTGCAGGACACTAGAGTGTACAGAGAATTTGAAATTGGAAGTGATCATTATTTAGTCTTGAGCAGGATAAAATTGAATTTCATATTGAAAAGAATAACATGCAAGAAAGTTTTAAAGCAAATTAAAGTTGAGCAGCTCTCAGATGTGAACTGTAGACTAAAATACACAAAGATTATTGAAGAAAAAATGAAAGAGTTTGAGAACAGGAATCAAACCTTGGAGATTCAATGGCAAACTCTCAAGGAAACATTCATTGATTCTGCCAAAGAGGCATGTGGTGAGGTTGTCTGCAAAGATAAAAAAAATCAAAACTCCCTGGTGGACACAGCAAGTTCAAGAGGCAGTGAAGGAAAAGAAGAAAGCATATCAAAAGTTCCTATCAAATAAGTCAGCTTGTGCTCTTAGAGAATACAGAGACAAATGCAAAAATGCTAAACACTGTGTAAAACTAGCTAAACAAAAGTCATGGGAGGACTTTGGCAAGAATATAGAAAATAAATATCAAGAAGGTGGCAAAATATTCTGGAGGTTGTTGAAGAAGCTTAGGAATGGAGGAAAGAGTGCAGTAAAAGGAGTTAGAGATGATAAAGGTGACACGAAAACGGGAGAAAAAGATATCCTTGAAGTATGGAGTAATTACTTTGAAAAAATGCTAAATGAAACTAGCAGTGATAACAGCACAGTCGTAAAAAACACTGCCCAAACATGCAGTCAGGAATACATATCCATACTTGAAGTAGAAAAAGCCATCAAAGGCTTGAAATGTGGAAAGGCAGCAGGAGTAGATGATATTCGACCAGAAATGCTGAAGTATGGTGGTATAAGTCTTACAGTGGCTGCACTGCATAGTTTAAAAAGCATAGTTTAAGCCTGGACAGAGGGACGAATTCCCAATGATTGGAGTAGAGCTCTCATAGTACCCATATATAAAAAGGGAAATAAAACTGAATGTGACAATTATAGATGTATTTCCCTACTGAGTGTTCCTGGCAAGATCTATGCAAGTATACTTGAGAAATGTTTGAGAAGAATTGTGGAAGAAAAGCTTGGTGAAGAACAAGCTGGATTCAGGCCAAATAGAGGCTCTCAAGATCAGATCTTCACTTTACGACAAATAATCGAGAAAGCATGGGAATATAACAGAGATCTGTATTTAAGTTTTGTCGATTTGGAAAAGGCATATGACTAGGTGCCAATAGAGAATCTATTCAATACGCTACCCATATATAAAAAGGGAAATAGAACTGAATGTGACAATTACAGAGGTATTTCCCTACTGAGTGTTCCTGGCAAGATCTATGCAAGTATACTTGAGAAACGTTTGAGAAGAATTGTGGAAGAAAAGCTTGGTGAAGAACAAGCTGGATTCAGGCCAAATAGAGGCTGTCAAGATCAGATCTTCACTTTACGACAAATTCTATTCAATACGCTACCCATATATAAAAAGGGAAATAAAACTGAATGTGACAATTATAGAGGTATTTCCCTACTGAGTGTTCCTGGCAAGCTCTATGCAAGTATACTTGAGAAACGTTTGAAAAGAATTGTGGAAGAGCTTGGTAAAGAACAAGCTGGATTCAGGCCAAATAGAGGCTGTCAAGATCAGATCTTCACTTTACGACAAATAATCGAGAAAGCATGGGAATATAACAGAGATCTCTATTTAAGTTTTGTCGATTTGGAAAAGGCATATGACAAGGTGCCAAGAGAGAAGCTATTCAATACGCTACAGTTATATGGTGTCAATGGGGCATTATATCAAGCAATATGTAGTCTTTATTTGAGTTGTAAGTCAGCAGTTAGAATTGAAGGAAGTACAGGAAAATGGTTTAATGTTAAATCTGGTGTGAGACAAGGATGTACATTATCCCCTCTGTTATTCATTATCTATATGGATCACATTATGAAGGAAAGTGGTATTAAACCTGATATCAAAATTGGAGATGTTAATGTCAGCTCTTTGCTTTATGCAGATAATATTATACTTCTAAATAAATCCGCTGCAAGTCTGCAAGATTCTCTGACTAAATTGAATAGCTGTTGCAATAGATATGGTATGAAGGTCAGCAATAAAAAGACAAAGACAATGAAAATAGGCAGAATCATTGAAAATGTCAACTGTGTTGTGAATGGAGAACCTGTGGAACAAGTAAAACATTTCAGCTACTTAGGCACAATTTTTACTGAAGATGGTAAATTAAATATAGAAATAGACAACAGAATCAGCAAAGCTGGTATGGTGGGAAGTCAATTGAATAAATTCATATGGAATAAGAGAGAAATCAGTTGGAACACTAAATTAGCTGTATACAAGACAGTGTTCAAACCAGTTTTAACTGATGGATCTGAGAGCTGGGTCGGAAGTAAAACACTTGACCAAAGACGAGAGACCGCAGATATGAGTCCTGAGAAAGATTATAGGTGTGAACAGATGACATCAATGGCAATATCATATTAAAAACAAGGATATTAGGAAAAAACTTGACATTGTCAACATCCAGGAATGCATTAGCAGAGCTAATCTCAGGTGGTATGGTCACTTAAATAGAATGGGAGAGGAAAGATTAGCAAAACAAGTGTTCTCTGTCAGGTTGGCAGCAAAACTACCCAGAGGAAGACCAAGATATAGGTGGATTGATATGGTACAAAGTGCCTTAGATGATAGAAATATAAGATCTGATAATGTTGAAGCCTTGACAAGTAACAGACTAATTTGGAGGAAAATTGTAGATAGGAAGTTAGTAATGATGTAATTTTTTTCATGTAGTACTATCATATCCTGTACACCCCTTGCGGGTACATGGCAGGAATTTGATCATGATGATGATAATTGATAAATCCTTTAGACGCTCTCCAGACATTGTGAAACGCAAATAATTTTTTTAGGTTCAGTTTTGAAAAACTTCTTTTTCTTGATGCTATGGATATTGGTTATGTTAAATAAATACGCATCACAATCGTAGTACAGTATTCGGAAACATGTCGGTAAATTTATTTTCCTATATATAATTTAAAGAATCCTGAGGAGCTGAATCTTTTTAAATAAAACATTGCAAAGTTTTTAATTCCTCAAATAAAGTCATACCATCAATATGGTGATTGTCGGCATCTTGATTGTTGCTCAGTTTAAGTGCAAATCTTTACAATGTTTCATTAAACCTTCATCTAAGTCTGTAATCTTTTAATTTGCTAATGTCTCATAACTTTTCGCTATGTTGTTTTAAGAGTATGAATCTTACCGTGACTGAAGTTATTGTCGTGTCTAAAATCGCGAAGAAAAAATTTATTTTAAAATTTTGTTTAGGATCATGCGTTGTCTCATCTGATGCTTCGTAACCAAACATATTTGTTTTTGTTATTTTGCGAATGTCTTGAAAAATAGGATCAATATTAAGATCGTTTGCTACTTCTTTTGCAGTTCTAATATTTTCAAAATATTGGTCTGTTCGGCGAGTATTTAATTCTTGTATAACATAATAAAGATTTTCTGTAATTTTTTTCTATACCAAATATTGGATTATGCATTATTTTGCTTGCAACATTTACGAGACTAAAGATTTCGTAGCAAACATGAACAGAGCAAATAAATTTAAACGAATAAATCTTTGAAATTAAGTTGTCTGCCTGAACTCTAGAATCGATATCTTTAATTTCATCTTCCGTAACATCAAAAAGAGCCTGGTAAATTTCATTGATATTATTTTTAAGTGGCTTTATTGCTTCTACTCTACTTTCACACTTAGTAGCAGAAAGTGGTTTTAAATTTAAAACATGAATGTTTTTTTAATATAGCCCAACGCTTCACAGATATTGAAAAATAATTATATAATTCCTGTATTAGCCCAAAAAATTCAGTTTCACAGGATATCTTAGCTGCATCTTTAACTAATAAATTTAATGAATGAGCAGCATACAGAATAAAAAAAAGTTCTTGACTTAAGTCCTAAAATTTGCAGAACAATGTCACTGTTTCAGTCACAATCACACACCCACAAAGGGCAAAGAACAATGTAAGAATGAATTCACGGCCTGTCTTAAACTAATAATTTCTACTAAAAATATAATAAACAATCGAGAATATTTAAACAATTTTCCCTGAGTCAATGTTTACTCTGTGAAATAAAATCTGTGGTAATATTGATAACGTTTCACTTCAAACAAATTATAATAAAACCGGTGATGTATTAAGTTAAAAATATTGTTAGATTATTAAGAATTCATAATTTGACTGATTTTAAATTTCATTTTTATTGCATTAACTATAATTTGTAATTGTGTAATTTATATAGTATGATATAATTCAAGAATAAGGAAATTTATATATATTATTATTTCCCTTGGTGAAATGGCAGCACCTCATCTTCAAGCGCCCTTGTGCAGGGCGCAGCTCCGGTCTTGTATTACAATTGTTGAAACTAGTGACACTGTTATACTGGATTGTTGTTGCATCACGTACTGTGACAAAATATTTTTTTGTGCTCTGAAGATGCTGGATACAATACCAACAAACAATCAGCAAGAAGAAAATAAATAGTTATTTTCTTATCAGACTGTGTTCTCATCTACATCGTTAAAAGTAATCAACATGTACGACGAACATATAAGCCTTCCCACATGCTTGAAAATTCCAATAGTAGCTCTATGTGAAGCAGTATACAATATTTTATGTACAACAGATAATTATGATACTGCAAACAAACATGTGACTTTATGGAGTTTTTTTTAAAATTATGTTTATGTTGACTACATTAGCAGCAGGTGATTGCATGTGTACAGAGGTAGTTTGCAGATCTTACTGAGAACCGCTACAGGGACGGGATAATGGCGCCGGAGCATCGCTGGAATAAATGTATTAGTCTTAAGGGAGATTATGCTGAAAAATAAAAATTATTTTGAAATTATAAATTTGTTTTTTCATTGTTAGGCTGAGAACATTTCAGACCACCCTCGCAACATAATCAGTGGTGTACCACAAGGATCAGTGCTTAGTCCACTGTTATTCAATCAGCACATTAATGATATTGGGAAGGTTTTGCCAAGAGACATACAGCTATTTGCTGATTATGTAAAGATAGGTAGGGTAATCAGGAATGCTGCTAACATGCAGTACTTACAGAATGATTTGAATAGGATGAAACTGTGGGCATTTAATATCAAACATACAGCTTGGTTCAGCTCCACAATTAACAACAAAGGACGTACCTTATACAATTATTCAACACAAGACTCCATACCCATAGAGCCTACCCATCACAGCTCAGGTGGAAGCTCAGATGTACTTGACATTGTCAGATATATCAGATGCCAATATGAGCTGGAAACGATAAACGAGTTATCATCTGACCATAACCTCCATTCAACTTAAACTCGGTACACAGGAGCAGCTCTCTCCACAGCACTCCTTTATAGATTGGGACAAGCTCTCTAGAATTCTCCCAGAGTACATCGGCCCAGTACCCATCATCCACAATAAACAGGAGATAGCAGTAAACAACCTAACTAGCCAAATCAATAAAGCAAACCACTGTCCTCCACAGGATCAATCAGATCCCTGAGGAATTCATTTACCTGATCAGAGTCAATAAAAGCCAGAAAGAGATTCTACAACACAAGAGAAAACAATATTGCACAGTCTAACAAGTCCGCGAAGCTCTTCAAAAACACCGAAACCATGGAAACCAAATTAGCCAATATAAACTCAGAGGATCACTCCATCTGGAAGTTCTTGAGAGCTCTCTGCATCAAAAGTAAACTCATTTCCCCCCCCATGCAAATGACCAAGAAAGGAATTGCTCAGACAGATACAGAAAAAGCAGAAGCTCTAATAGAAACCAAGAAAAGCAATGCAATCCATCATATGAAAACTTAAACAATCTCATTTACAAGGTACACTGCCAGGCCAAGAAAACCTTACGTCATCAGAAGGATAACTCACAGCCTATTACTCCAACTATCCCCAGCTGAAATAATAAACATCATAACTTATCTGTAGTGTGGCATCAGGGCCTTCTTTTCAAAGTAATGTTCTACTACTTAGTATGACCTCTGGGTCTGGCTCCCACTCATGAGACCTCAATAAAGGTTGAAACCAGTCTGGGTAGTGACCCTCCCCATAATGCATAGCATTATACATACAAAATGCTCCAAGACCAGATGGCATCACCAACCGAATAATAAAATTGCTCCCAAGAAAATCTATAGTTCATCTAGTAAACATAACAAACTGCCATCTTCAGATTCCAGCACTTCCCTGTAGCTTGGAAGACAGCAATTTCATACCTTTGAAGCCTGGAAAGAACCCTCCCAACCCCCTCGAAAGTTACAGACCCATCAGTCTTCTATCCAACCTTGGAAAAGTCACTGAGTGACTTTTCCAAGGTTGGATAGAAGAAATATCACAAAAGGCTTCAATTGGAACCTCAACACAGCATCAATTTTCATTGACTGTGAAGGCTTTCAATAAGGTGTGGCATCAGGGCCTTCTTTTCAAAATAATTAAATTTAACATCCCAATAAAGTTGGTTAAAACAATCTATTCATACCTTACAGATTTATGCAAATCAAAATAGATGGAATAATATCAATCAGATGTAAAATCTTGGCATTCCACAAGGATCTCTTCTGTCCCCCTCTATCATTCTCAATCTACATAGCTGATATCCCACAAAACCCAATATTAATATAACAATTCATATTGTTATATTAATAATATAACAATATGAATTGTTATATTATTATTATTATATGACACCTCCAAGGAGTCCAAAGACTCATCGAGGGTTTATTGGGATTACCTTCTGGATTTGTACAGTTCAGGTTGCTATTGAATGTTCAGAAAAAAAAAAAAAAACACTTCAAGTCTTGTATTGAGATTTTTCTTTGTGGTTGCTACGAAGGTTGCAGATGGGTCCTCCACATTCTTGGAATGGTTAGACCATCATTTTTATTCAGATTCAGATTATGCTTGAGCATTTCACATGCTTCTTTGAATTTCCGCTCGAACCAGGTTTTGGTGCTGTGTAGGGACTTGGTACCTTTCCAATCAATTCTGTGGTATGTTTGGAGTGCATGGTCAGAAAGGCCGGTTTTTCCAAAATGGAGGTATTTAATGTGTCGTTTGTGTTCATCCTTCCTTATTGGAATTGTTCGCCCTGTTTCCCCTATGTATGGAATGTTACATGTGCATTATATTTTGCAAACCCCTGGGTGGGCTAGGTGTGGCAGAGGATCCTTGGAAGAACTGAGTAGGTGTCTTAATTTTGTCAGGGGTTTAAAGGCGGTATTGATGTTGTATTTGTGTAGTGTTCTGTCTATTTTTTCGGAAATGCCTCTAACATATGGTATGGCAATAGCATTCTTGAAATCTTTTTTGTTATTGGTTGTATCTCTGTGGAGGATCTTGTGAATGGTTTTTATACTGTGTCCATTTTTTATAAAGGTATGTTTGATGATCTCATATTCATGGTTAAGAGCTTGTTCATTTGAACAAATAGTTTGAGCTCTGTGTTTAAGGGTGCTTATGAACCCCAGTTTTTGTGTTGGGTGGTGATAAGAAGTTTTGTGTATGTACTGGCCTGTGTATGTAGGATTGCAGTAGAATGAGAAGGAGATAGCATATATAAATAGTAATAAATAGTGCATATCAAGCTACAATTTCTGTTAATTACAAAAACTTAATTTTATGGGAAAGCCAAACAAGACTTTGGCAGAATGTCAGACATGACCTGCAATCTGGAAAGCCTACAAAACATGGTTTATATTGTTTAAATTACAATGAATACTCACAATCCTCCAAATCAGTCACATAAATCTACACATTACAAGCAATTAAAAAGATAATTTGAAGAATATAACTTAATTTTTTTTTTCCTCTTTAAAAAACAAACATGTGGTACCATCATATGCATTTGTGATTTAAAATCCATAACTTAAAACTAGTTTTAAGTTAGGGATCTGAGAGTTGGGTTAGAAATAAAGTACCTGATCAAAGACTACAGACCACAGATGAGGGTTCTGAGAAGAATTAATGGAGTGAACTGATAGCATCAATGGCAGAATCATATTAAAAATTAACATATTAGAAAAGCACTTGACACTAATAGTATTCAAGAATGTGTAAGCAGAGCTAATCAAAGGTGATATTGGTCACTTAAATAGAATGACTGAAGAAAAGTCAGCAAAACTGGTGCCAAAATGGCAGGAAAGGGATCCAGAGAAAAACCAAGGTCTAGGTGAATTGGTTCAGTCAGAAGTGTCTTAAAAGCACGAAATGTTATGTATGACAATATTGGAGTGCATACAAGTAATAGAATGATTTGGAGGAAAACTGCTGATAGGAGATTAATAATAATGTAAACTTAATCATATAGTGCTGTCATAGTAACCTGAACACCCCTTGGGGGTAAAAATCAGGAAATCGATGATGAAAACAAACATACAATTAATGAACACAGTATCCATATTTCTCACAATTTTATTAATAGATGAATTATTTGCTTATTACAAATAGTACAAAAAAATAGACATTATTTTCAAAAATGTGAAATGTAAATTATGCAATTATCAAACTTTGGCATTGAAAATATTGTACAGTTGACTCTCACTACATAGCAAACACTATTATTAAAAAAACTTGCTCTAGTGAGTCCCTATATTCAATGAAATTCATTATAGTACACGGTTTGCTATTACTGTGGTCCCTCTGAGTTCACTATTTATTATGTTTTAATACAGTGAAAGTTAACTGTAAAAGAAGAATACAAGTTTCCAGCAAATCATTACATTTCCTGCAAGGTGAACATGGAAGAAAGTTAACATAATAATCCCTTTTATTTATCATTGTCTATGCTATATCCCAACAGCAAACTTTATTTTTTACACAAATTTTGGTAGTATCTTTATAAAATACAAGTATATAATGCAGTACTTTTCAATTGGCCCCATCACTTTCAATAATATCCTAAACATATGGAAAATTTATATTTCATTTGAGATTATGATCAGCTATGAATATCTGCACCATTTACTTTAATGCTAAGAGTGAAATAATGAGGATTAGTGCTTTGCAACCTTACAATCATGAACATATTCAAGCTTTGCCATGCTCTGCTGAAATCTAACTATAAATATAAGACAAACTCTGAAGAGTTAATATTCAAACTCCTCCTGCTATGAAGTGACCAATTGAAAAGTACTGCATTATATACTTGTATTTTATAAAGATACTACCAAAATTTGTGTAAAAAATAAAGTTTGCTGTTGGGATATAGCATAGACAATGATAAATAAAAGGGATTATTTTTTGCAAAAAAAAAATCTGAAATCCAAAGTTATAAACAGATAGATAAAGCAAGGAAATGGAAGTGATTTACATACCCTACCAGGACAAAACTTTATTCTGGATGAAACAAGTATAATATCTTTAATTTGTGACCATACTTCTATGAGTACTCTGACTGCCCTAAAACTGTTTAACTTTCAACATTCATTTGCATTGGTATTACAGGTTCTTACTTGCCACTGAAGAAAACAAACAAATGAAAAAACTGCAATTTGAACTCACAAGTTGCCCACCATCACCATTATTTTATTTATTTTTTATGTTTTAATTAAAAGCTCAGTATAGTCACAAATTAAGGTAGAATCTCAAATGAAATGCATTTATATTATTATGAAAATTATAAAATTAAAACCTTACTAACATTAAAACCTCATCAAGATCCAAGTGACAATTCTGGATAGTCTTGGATTTTGGATTCTTGTTCTTGCTAGAACAAGAATTGCAAACGATAAATGCTACAAAAGTTAAAACTGGAATTCATTAACAACAATGATAACTTGATTTATACGTGTTATAAGCATTTAAAAAATGTAAACAGTTATGTAAAACATAAAGTGCCTTTATGGTTAATCACTCTTCAACAGCAGCTGCTTCTAAAATTGTTTCAAAATCAAGAGGAACAAACAGATAACCTTGTCCACCGTAAAATTTGCTCTGAAATTCCACCCTGAAATAATAATAAATAATTAAATACAAAATAAAAATAATTAAATTACACACCCACATGTCTATAGAGAAGTGAAAAAAGTTTGAAGCCTTATAACTTTATCGAAGAATGCAAAAAGACATTTTCATAAATATCACATTTAGTATGCTCAAAGTTTCAAAGATATACAAGAGTGTGTAAAATATGATGTCTAATGATAGATATTCAACATCAAATACTCAATATGTGCAATTACTGTAGCATGGATTAAGTCACAACAGTACCCAATTTCTCTCCACCATAACATATCAGAGATACAGAGGCCACTGCAGATGTAATATGCTCTTTCAGCTGAACATTCTATATAATGGGATACTTCATAAAACTGAAGTACACTGACTATGTGAATAAATGATGAGTACTCTGCTTTTTTGCATTCTTCATTCAAAAATTCCACTAATCATCATTAAAATTTTGTCCTATTTCCAGCTGTTATCACTCTTTCACCCTTCACATCTATACTAGATTATACTACATTGGCATGAGAGTGATAACATACCTGATTCCTCCTGCTAACATCACTGACTTCATTATCAAACACTGATATCCTATTCAATCCACTTACAAGCCAGCTGTTGCTACACCACATTTAGAGGAATTAACACACACACACACACACACACACACACACACACACACACACACACACACACACACACACACACACACACACACACACACACACAGAGAGAGAGAGAGAGAGAGAGAGAGTAAAACTTGTTCCAAGTGGAATCGCAATGGACCGAATATATTTTCCACATTGGCTAAGTTTCTGCATTATACAAAATTGCAAAAAAAAATATTTAAAATCCATTAAAATCATATTACATGGTACATACCGGTTTATGAGTGAAAATCGGCAGGGCTGGCTCTTGTAAGTAGGTGATACTTGTAGACCTATGTTATTAAAATAATAGTAATAATAGTAACACATTATTAAAGTATTAATGCTCTATTACACGTTTCCAATATACAACTCATTGAGATTTCTTCCACAGATCCAACAAAGAAACTTGTTTCCACATTTTTGTGATCATGTCTTTTTGAATGCAGTCCTTAACTGTATACAATGATTCAATCAAGAAGGCTGGAAGAGTTTGAATCATTTGCAAACTGCATTACTTCACTGATGCAATGAAGGGCCTGTTCATGTGTAAGAATTTTCAAGGAAATATCCTGTTCTCCAGCTGCTTCTTCTCCTCCTTCCTCCTTCACATCTTCGTTTTGTGTATTTCTTACCCCTAGTAGAGCTGCAGCAGATTTAAAGCTGTAATGTGTGGCTAGATGGTCATCACTACGAACAAAGTTCTCTGTATCACAGGAAAGTTCTTTTCCTCAGCAGAGATTGGATATTGCAGCAATGTTTTCACTTGCCTCCTCCAAATTATCTGCCACATTACTTTCCCAAAACCCAGCTTTAGCAAAACACTTTTTTACTGTTTCTGCTTTAATTTTCTTCACTGCCAACCTGATCCAATTCACAGTATCCAGTACTGATACAGATCTTGCTAATGCATAAGAGCTATCAGCTTCTTCTTCTTCTACATTCAAAATCAAAGATTGCATCAGAAATCGTCTGTAGTGAGAATTGAATGTATAAATAACGCACATATCCATGAGCTGTAACACATTTGTTGCATTTTGTGGGAACTAGGCGATTTTCACATTTGAAAGCGTTACCTTTGGATGGCGGGTATCATCGTCAAGAAAAAGGATGACATTTCTATTTTCCTTCTTCATTTTTGAATTAAACATGTTTAACCACTCTTCCATTGTAGCTGCAGTCATCCAAGCTTTTTTTATTGTTTATCCAAATCACTGGTAAATTATTAATTTTCAGGTTCTTGAAATATCTTGGTTTTGCTGCTTTTCCAATCAGGAGAGGCTTTTCCATTTCTCCCACCATATTCCCACACAATAACACTAAGTTGGACATTTTGACCGACACTTTTCTCCCTTAACCGTGAGTGATTTTGTTGATAATGCCCAAAAAAACAATCTGTTTTGTACACATTGTAAATGTTTTTAGGTTCATATGGTGAAATCAATTGTAGCAGTTTTGGTTTCCACCCACTCACTCACTACAATTGCATCCACATCTTTAGATTCCCCAGACTTCGTTCCACACAATACTGTGCCTCTTCTTAAAAATATCCAACCATCCTGTAGAGGCCTTAAACTGATCGTTCCTGAGAGATTTGGCTACTGCGAGAGCTTCACTTTGGACCATTGGACTGGATATGTGAATGATTTTTGATCTTGCATTCATGAACCACTCCCACACTACCTTGTCGATTTTCTTGTTGCCAGTTACCTTTGCCTTCCTCTTCATTCAACCATTTCCTTGCAGCCACTCATTCATTATTTTATCCTTTTGTTTAAGTGTGTTGTATACTTGCATTTTGCCACACTTAAACTGCATCATTATTTCCCGTATCGAGGGTTTATTCTTTTCTTTAGCATCAATGACTGACTTTTTCGTTTAGCGTCAATGACATGCACGATTTAGCCATGATGCAAAAAATGAACTGATTGGTTTATTATTCGGGTTACTGAAATGTTTGGACTTACCGAAAACTGACCAACATTAATTCTCAAACAAAACAGTAAAAGCAACACAAGTGCCAAAATCTAATAAATATAGGTGTATTTTTAAAACACTTTCCACTTTATACAAGTGATTTTTAATAAATCTTCAAATATTGCTTTCCATTTCTGCATTGGCAGATTCCACATTATACAAAATAAATAGCATTGTAATGCTATTTATTTATATATATATACAAAATAAATAGCATTGTAATGCTATTTATTTTGGCCGGGACTATATAATTTGTTCATATTGAGCAAGTTTCCGCTTTATTCATGTTCTGCCTTGGAGAAGTTTTACTGTGTGTGTGTGTGTGTGTGTGTGTGTGTGTGTGTGTGTGTATTAGCATAAGGTTTATTATGGATGGGGGTGCTTAGCAGGCAAAGCTGTATAAATGGGAGTAGACCTACCTGGTCTTTTAAGGAATGCAAAAACTGACCAGGGCTTCTCATCTAATGTCCAATCCTCACCATTTCATAGTATACTCTATTAGGTATTTACCTTGGATTATGGAGTTTGGCCAACAGAATTGTATTATTGTTGAATTAAACCATAATGCAAAATGATAGAACAACATGACAGAATTTCATGCTGGCTGGGTCGTGATCACTTACAATTTATTTACTTTGTATGATGATACAACGGCCATGAGTCCCTTTTACGGGGAAGTATGACACCATCTCAATCCCCCCTAAATTTATCAGGGCTTGGGATTAAGTATTCCTGACTGTAATCCGTGTGTGTTCACAGGGCTGGTTTGCCTGTTCTGAGGGATGAAAAACCTCCTACCTCCGTATGAGACCAGCTAATTCACTTTTCGTCAAAAGAGACCAGATAAAGGTTCCTCACGTCATGGACGGGAATTGTACCCAGGTCTTTCGACCAAAGGGCTTCGTCTATACTGACTGAGCTACAGAGGCTCACACCACTTAATCGCATCCTCTGATGAAAGGATCATATCTAAATCTCTCAAACCTTGTGTGCTCTCCTTTACATACTGCTTATGTTAGTTATCTCTGAAGAAATTTATTTTCAATATTCCTAAATGCCATCTCTTCATTTCAATCTATACTGCCAACTTCTTTATGGAGACCATCGAAGAAAAAGCCTTAAACTCGGATGATGTGTTTATGTAGATATGTAGATGATGTGTTTGCTATTTGGCCGCATGGCCTAGACACACTCGAAAATTCCTTTCACACCTAAACAATCAACACCCCAAGATCCAGTTTACCTTAGAAAAAGAAAACAATAACAATTTCCCATTCCTAGATACTCTGATTACACGCCAGCCTAATGGATCCCTGGTTTTCTCAGTTTAGAGAAAACCTACACATACAGGTAGATACATTCGCCAGCGTTCACACCATCCCCCCTTCCAACAATATGGGATTATAAAAGCCCTATATAACAGGGATAAATTAATCAGTTCCGATAACAATGCCCTTACTACTGAGCTTATTCATATTCTTAACACCTTTGTAGCCAATGGATACAACTCCCATAAAATCCAAAAAATATTAAAACCAGTTAACCCCCCCCCCCCAAAAAAAAAAAACAAGGACTACTCTAAATCTGTCACTATTCCTTATATTCGTGGCACTTCTGAAAAGTTAACAAAAATCTTTAAAAAATATGACTTGACAACTTGTTACAAACCATATCAAAAATTGGCATCTCTTATCCGCTCTCCCAAGGACCAGCCACTTCCTCTAGACCTACCTGGAGTTTACCAGGTCCGTTGTGGTTGTAAACTGTCTTACTATGGCCAAACAGGCAGGACTGCTAATATCAGGATATTTGAACATAAGAATTATATCCGTTTTTACCGTTATAGCCACTCAGGACTTGCTAACCATGCCTTCGACACCTGCCACAAAATACGTTGGAAGAAAGCTTCCTTACTACACCGCAGCAAATTTAAATATGAGAGATTATTCTTAGAATCAGTCTTAGCCTTAAAAAACTCCCCGAAACTCAATAAATTTGGATGCATGAGACCACTCCAAATATGGGAGGCTTGCATTCTTAGAACATCAGCCATGATACCCAATTTGGCCACTAGGTGACACCCTTTAGAACTCTAGGACTGACTTCAGTTGTTTTCTTTAGACATTTTTGCTCAGTGTTAGTGCTTGCATGCAAATTTCATTAATTTTTATGTTCCCTATAGATGGTAATGTAACATTACCGAAATACTGGAAGTATTAATTGTTAATATAATAATATACATTGTTCTTTCCTTAAAACGCAAGTGCATTTTTGATCTGCTGTGAGCAAGCACAGAACCCATCTTGCCCAAGCTTTTTCATTTGCAATTCTTCATGCAAAATATATCCTACACCTTTAAAATGCCTATAATCTCAGCAATTTCACACACTTTGACGTGTCGGTCATCCAATACCATACCGTGCACTTGATCAATGATTTCTGGTGTAGTTACACTTTTTAGACTTCCTTCATGTGGATCATCTTCAAGGCTGGTACAGCCATGTTTAAGCTCGGCAGCCCATTTCTTAATTGCCAAAAACGAAGCAGAAGAGTGCCCATAAACTTTTATAAACTTCGAATGAATTTCTTCTGGTGCTAAACCTTCTTTTACAAGGAATTTTATAACAGCACGATACTCAATTTATCCATTTCAAGGGATACGGACAACACTTTTGCTCCAGACAGCTGTATAAAAAAAGTACTTGATAGAATGACTTGCAATTTCACATGGATGCTTATGACAGATGTACCAATTTAGAAAAAAAAAATCTTGCAGATAGTGTTGCCATCTATGGTCGAGGTCGAGAACTTTTCAGACCACCCTCGACATTCCATCCTATTTTCATACCAGCTGTCCTCATACACTCTCCTTATATTGTGTCTTCCTGTCCACCCTGACCTCCTCCATTTTGCTGTCCATCTGGCATTATCTCACCATTATTACTCACAGTACTACTATTCTCGTTTACAAGCACCACTTCAGTCTCACCAGTTCCTCTCTCTCCCAATCTTTTGCTTCAC
The DNA here is from genome assembly GCF_054136105.1 of Typopeltis vanoorti. Classification (NCBI taxonomy): domain Eukaryota; kingdom Metazoa; phylum Arthropoda; class Arachnida; order Uropygi; family Thelyphonidae; genus Typopeltis; species Typopeltis vanoorti. The sequence goes on along the minus strand of NC_143563.1, from coordinate 122,445,010 downwards.
CTCTTACTTCCTCTGTTGTCTTGCTCACATTACTCATTGCTCCTCCTGGCAGCAACAGTTTCTCTAACTTATGCACAAATCCATTAAAATACAACCCATCACTTTAGTACAATTCCATCCTTCCCTCAAATGCATCCCACACATTTAAAAACTCCACTCCCTTTACTTCACACAGCTCTGCAGGATACCATTCATTATCCCTGCTTTGCATCTCAACTCATCATTAATATAGCTGAGCAGCATAGTTCCTTTTCAACAACAGTGTTATCTTTCACTCTCCTCAACAATATCTTATAATCTATCCCCATATTCTCTTTATGACCAAGTTATTTGTTCTAACAACCACTACCAACATGCTTGCTCGTCTGCTTCTCAACTCTAATGCATCAATATCCTGCTTATTTTCCCTCCTGAAAAACACACCTTACGGAACTCTCATGACTCATTCCCGCTGTTCAACCAATCGAAGGAACTCCCCAGTGTCAACCATGTAACCACCTCTCAACAGTTTAAAAGTCTCTATCATATCGCCTCTCCTTCTTCTCTCCACTTCTATCTACAGTCCACATTCCCTCAGCCGATCCTCATAACTAACATTGTCAAATCTTGACACCATCTTTGTTATCTGCCTTTGTACCCTTTCCACAGTTAATTTATCCCCTTCAAATCCTGGGGACCAGATCTGAGAAAGATAGTCTAAATGTATTTTGATCAGAGTCTTATATAACGGAATGATAACTATTTTATCTCAGCAGGTCAGTGTCCTTCTCATTATTGCAACAATCCTCTGTGTTACCTTCACTACCTTTGCAATATCTCCCCTAAATTTCAGTTCTCTATCAATCATCAACCCCAGTTCTCTTGTCTCCCCTACTTCCTCCAGTTTAACTCCTCCCATAGAGTATGCAGCATCCCATCAATGTTTCCCAAACCTCAAGACCTTACATTTTGCTGCATTAAATTGACACCTCCATTCATTTGCCCATCTGTCTAGCTTATTCAAATCCTCTTGCATGGCTACCACATCTGCACTATTACTAATAACCCTTCCTAACTTCGCATCATCCGCAAACAACTGAATATCCCCTTGCAATCCACGGACAATGTCATTGATATAAAGGTTAAACAATATTGGTCCCAGCACTGAGCCCTGTGGAACACCACTTGTAATCTTCTGCCTCTTTGATACTGCTCCACCATACACACCTCTCTGATACCTATCGGACAGCCAATCCTGAATCCAGTTGACCAATCTAACATCCAGACCCATGTGCTGCAACTTGAATATCAGCTTATCATGTGGCACCCTGTCAAATGCCTTTGCTAAGTCTAGGAAAATGGCAGTATATGCCCTTCCCTCATCTAATGCTCTTGTAACTTTATCATAAAAGGCTAGCATATTGCTAAAACAAGAGCACCCCTTCACAAATCCATATTGACTCTCAAAGATAACATTACCCTCATCTGCTCAATGCTGTATACAGTCCCTCACTACTTTCTCCAAGATCTTACTAATTACTGATGACACGCAAACTGGCCTATAATTAGACACTTCTAGTCTGCTACCACTCTTATGCAATGGCACTATCTTACCTTCCTTCCATTCCATGGGCACCTTTCCCGCAAGTAGACTTTGATTGAAAAGACAGGTCAAAGGCACTGTCAGTTCCTTAGCACATTCTCTCAAAACCTGCGGTGAAATACCATCCAGTCTCACCGCTTTACTAACATCCAGAGTACTCAATATGTGAAACACACTTGCCTCCTGCACCTCTAAACCTCGAACCTGCCCTATCCCTCTAGTATTAAAATTGATTCCTCCAGGATGAAATACTCCAATAAAGTGTTCATTGAACAATTCCACTATGTCCTCTGCATCAGTAACTCTATTCCCATTATTATCTCACAATATCATTCTTCCACAGTCTTTTCTCCTCCTACTGGCCACATAGTTAAAAAATTCCCTAGGATTTTTCTTGGATCTAAGAGCCAATCTTTTCTCATATTCCAGTTTTGCCTTCCTTACCATACTAGTCACTCTCCTGGCCTGTCTCTTATATTCTTCATGCATCTTCTCTTCACTTGTCTCCTTATATCTCTTCCATAGCCTCTTTTTCGCATGCATTTCTTGTTTAATATTGTTTGTCATCCACTTTACTCCAAATTGTGTCCTCTTCTTCACTTGTGGAATACAGCTTACCATTGCTGCTAACAAATATTCCTTCACAATTTCCCAAGCACTAATGATATCCCAGCCTTCCAATTCCTCCCTCCACAAAACTTCACCAAGTTGACGTCTAAGACTATTATAATCACCTGCTTTATAATTCCACATACGTTCCCATCTCTCTGATACTCCTGCATGTCTATTCATTTTCCAAGTCAAAACCATATGGTCACCCTCTCCAACTGGTGGGAGAGATGTCATCTCAGTTATTATCAACTCTTCTGATGCTATAACCAAATCCAAAACTCTTGAACCTCTTGTTCCCTCTGTTACATGTTGCACCTCTAAAATGGAATCTCATATGCATCGCTATTCTCAAGCCATTTGTCATCTTTTTCTCTGCTTTCCTTCATCCTAACCTTTTGAACTTGTCCATTCTTATCCAAACTTCATCTTACTATATGCATTTTTCATTTCACTTCTCAGAACTCATTTTTCAAGTCTTGCATCTCGGCAATTACACTATTTGTCAGTCTATGATTCTATTGGTGCTTCACTTCCACAGCATCACTTACTTTTGTTTCTTCAGCTATACTTTCTTTCACTTCCGTTGCACGATTTATACAATAATTTCCATCTGGAATTATGCTCGCTTGCATTCTGTGACTCACTCATAACAGTCATTTTTTCCTGCAATTACACTCTTTCATTCCATCAACCAGTTTCGCTACTGTTAATTCATAGTTCAACAGAATACCACACTTTTGACATATACCCTCCTCATCTCCGTCTCTTCACAAATACACCCTCCATATTCCACCCCACATATAATATTGCATTCACGACAACGAACCATTCTCAAAAAATGTTGAGATATGAGGTTAAAAGGTTCATTAGGGTATGTAAAAAAAATGAGAGAAATGGTGAGTTCAAGCAAGCATGGAAGAAGGCAGTATGTACCTCTGTAGCACAACTGATTAAACAGGACACGGCATTGGATACACAAGCAACAAATAGGTCCTGTGTTTGATCTCGTTGTGAAGAGAGGAATCTTAATATGGGCTTTCTGAATTGAAGGAGAGTTAGATAATCTCATATGAAGACAGCAGGGTTTTTTTTTTTATCCCAGAAACTTGGGGTTTTCACCCTAAATGCAGGAAAAAAAAAAATCAGTCAAGAGAACATTGCTAGCAGTCACAAAACAAAAAAGAAAGGTCAAGGATGCCAGAAAATGAAAGATGGATTACTTTTCTATTCAGGGGTAAACCCAAGAGAATGGGGAAAACAAGGGGTAGCATGCATAATTAAACTAGATCTCAAAGAATATATTACTAAATGGCAACCAATAATGCTAATAAAGAAATTAAAGATGCATTCTTTGAACTCTTACAAAAAAACAATGGAAGAAGTTCAAGGGCATATTATACTAGTAGAAGACCTTAATGGCTGGATAGGGGATCAAGTAGATGACAAAACCAAACTTGGTATCACAAGGAGAAATAACCTGGAATAATAATGGAGAAAGAATAAATCTTTGTCTTATAAATAATTTAGTAATAGTGAATACTATGTTCTAGCATAAAGAAATCAATAAGTTTACCAGGGAAGAGCCCAGCAGAAATGAAAAATCTATAATTGACTATGCCATCATAAGCAGATCGTACTGGAAGTATACAAAATACGCAAGAGTCTATAGAGGTCCTGAAATAGGCAGTGACCACTACTTATTAGTATTGGAAGCGATCTATAAAATAAAAGTTGAAAAATGTAGAAAAAGTAGCAAGGGAATAAATGCTAAGATAAAGAACTGCAAACTAAAGAAAGAAGAAACAGTAATTGAGTATAAAAGTAGAAAAAGAGATATATGAAGACCAAGATGTAGAAAGCCTATGGTACAGATTTAAAACACTTCTTCTAGAAACAAGCAAAGAAATTTGTGATGTATCACTAAATAATAAACAGGAGAAACGCAAAACACCCTGGTGGACTGAAGAACTAAAAGAAGAAATTAAAAAGAAAAAGCAATTGTCGAAGAGATATATAACATCAAAGCTGCAAGTTGATACAGAACTATACAACAACCAAAGAAATAAAGTTAAAATCGTAGTGAAAGAAGAGAAAAGAAAATGCTGGGAAGAATTCGGGCATACTTTAGAACAAAATTTTACAGGAAACCAAAAACTTCTATAATGTTTTAAGAAGAATGAGGTCAGAGAAAGATGTCCCATAAAGTTTATCAAAAATAAGGATGGAAAGTTACTCATAAATTCCGAAGACATCATGGAAAGGTAGAAACAGTACTTCCAAGAATTATTGGAAGATGCAGGACACGGGATGCTGAGAGCAAGACAAGCAAGCAAAATAGAAGATCAAAGTGAGGAAATTCATGCAAATGAACTGCTAGCAGCAAATAAAATAAAACCGGGCAAATCAGCAGGCCATGACCAAATAACACCAGAAATGGCAAAGAATTTAGGAACGAAAGCTATAAAATTTCTTTTATACCTCTATTCAATGTCGTATGGAAAAAGAAAATTATTCCCAAAGACTAGGAAGTAGCAATAATAATTCCCATATTTATGAAAGGAGATAACCGAAAATGTGAAAACCATAGAGGAATTTCACTTTTAAGCATTCCAGGAAAGTTGTATGCCCGTATTTTAGAAGAGAGGCTTAGGAACCAAATAGAGGATACACTGGATGAAATGCAATATGGCTTTCAGAAAAATAGAAGCACACAGGATCTTATCTGCAGTCTTAGACAAATATCAGAGAAAACATTGGAATATGGAAAAGAACTGCATGCATGTTTTATAGATTTCGAAAAGGCCTTTGACCGAGTTCCTAGACACTTAATATGGCAAACGTTAAAGAAAAACAAGATAACTTAATAGCAGCCATACAAAGCCTCTACAAAAGTAATAGAAATTATGTAAGAACCTGTAATAATAGATCAAAAGAATTTGAAACAAATGTAGGAGTGAGGCAAGGCTGTATCCTCAGCCCTCTTCTTTTCATTACAGTAATGGATGAAATCTTAAAGGCATGCCAAAACAGTTCCACCTAGGATACAAGAAACTGAAAGAAACCAGAATTTCACACATGGCTTTTGCAGATGATGAAGTGATTCTAGTAAATACAGCTGAAGATCTGAAGTACAACATCAACATTTGGTATGAAGAAACAAAGAAAAGGAATATGACCATAAATATAAAAACTAAAACAATGATCATATCTAGAAACCAACCAAAATACATAATAAAAATAGAGAACCATCAACTGGAACAAGTTCACTCCTTTAAATACTTGGGCTCATATATACAAGAAGATGGTAGACTAGATACAGAAATTAACAACAAGATAACTGGAGGAACAAAGCTATTCTACTTGAAAGGCCCACTCCTAGATAAGAAAGAAGTTACCCAGAATACCAAATTGGTAGTGTACTGTTCAGTGTTTGTACCAACATTAACATACAGTTGCGAGTCTTGGTGTTTAACAACAGGAAACAGAAATAAACTACAAACAATTGAAATTAAATATTTTAGAAAAGTGGCACAAAAAAACAAGACTAGACCGAATAAGAAATCAAACCATAAGAAACAGCCTTCAAGGTGCACCTCTGAACCAATTCATAACACAAGCCCAAATGAGGTAGTTTGGATATCTTAATCGAATGGAAGAAGGAAGAATAGTAAAAACTGTATACAAATGCCAGAAAACAGGAGAAAGAAACATAGGCAGGCCCAGAAAAGGTTGGCAAAAGGAAATTAAAGAAAATTGGAAAAGAAGGGAATTAACTGGAAAGAAAAAAAAAGAACAAGCAGTTCTATTCAGTTCTGAGAGCCTGTGTAGCTCAGTGGATGTGGTTTGCACACCACGGCGCTTGGCCGCACGAAGGAAGACTTGGTTTCGAGTCCTCCTTCGTGCTTAGAAATTTTTCTAAGCCTTCTTTCGACCGGTTCCCGAGTTAGTCAATCTCTGGCATGGGCAAACGGGTTTTTTCCTCCCGGGAACTCGGGTTTTTCGACCTGTAAACTCAAGAAAATCAACCGTAGAACCCACATTATTTCAGACGTTAAATACGAGTGTTAGGGTTAGGGACCATGAGATGGCGGCACCTATAGAGCCATCTCTCTCTTCACTGCGTGCCGCTTAATTAGTGATAGCCTTGGGCCAGCTATCTCTGATTGGGTACTAGTGGAGATTGAACTGCCCACTCAGTCTCCAAAAAGTTAAATAGGGCTAAAAATGGCCTCGCCTACTTCCTGTATATACAGGAATAAAAGGGCATTAGCTGATTATTTTTTATTTATTTATTTTTTGAGTTCTATTCAGTTGGACAGGACGGCATGCAAATCTCTTTGGCAAAATCTCGAATCATAAAAGCACAAGATCTCTTGTGCTTTTAAGAAAAAAAGAAGAATATTATTGGTGGCAGGAGGTAGATGGCATTGTGTGTAGCTGGTGGATTAATTAGTAGGGGAGATGGCGAGTTGTGTGCAATGGAACAGAGTGCACCCTCACGATCAGTCGTTGGAAATGTCATCACTTATTTGAGGAATATAAAGGGTACACTAGATTCATATGTTGATAAGAAAAGTGCAGCATGAATAGTACTGAAGACAATCAGGCCAACAATTTCATATTCTGAACTTCCACCTCTCTTATTTCATCACCTAGCATTTTACTAGAACGGTGATGGAATCAGTAACTCAATATAGTGTAGTTTTAGATAACATCTACAGATTTCCCCACCCATTTTTATATTCTTATTTCTGTCATGGTGTTTGCTTTTTTGTGCTATGTCATTAACATGCAATTTCAATACTGGATCAAATTTACTAACAATCAACCCCAAAAAGTTGCTGTGATCAATATTTTTATTGATATATATATGCTGCCTGATTTGCACTTCCTGTGCAAGCGAGGCAGCATATATGAGCACATGGGTCCTTGCTTCATGATAAGTTTAATCATTCAATTATACTCATCATAATAACTTTTCAGTTTGCTTTCTCATAAACTCAACAGACATCTTTATGATTACATTTTAAAATATATGCTTCAGTAGACTATGCATTGAGATGCATACATTTCATGTTCTGCGATTTGCTGACATGTCTAACGTAATTACCAATGAATCCAATAATAAATAAATTATCTGGATCAGTGAAAAATGTGGGATATTATTATATGTTAACCAATGTCATATTATTATATAACCAATATTATAATATTATATATTAATCAATATTTTACATTAACCAATACCAACACAAGAAATAGGAAGAAGGTACAGAACAGTGTTAGTAGAGAAACTTAAAAGTGTGGAGAAAGAAAAAAACTCGAATTTAAGAGTGAAAAGAGTAATGAAGGCGATAGAAGATGCAGTTGAAGAAACAGTACCAGAAGAAGAGAAAATCAAGAAGAAATGGATTACACAAGAAACACTGAAGTTAGTACAGAAGAAAAGAATGCTGAAGATAAGAAGGGATACATCAGAACAAATAGAAAAGCAATATAGAAGAAAGTGTAATGAGGTGAAAAAAGCAGTCAGAATGGATAAAATGAAATGGTTAGAAGCCCAATGCAACAATATAGAACAGTACTATGGAGAGCATAAAACAAGGGAGGTATACAAAATGATCAGAACCATTAATAGAAAGTGGCAACCAAAACAGACCACAATTAAAGATGAAAAGGGCAAAGTATTGATGAATAAAGAAAAAATTGTACAGCGGCGGACAAGATACTGTAGTGAGTTATATGAAGAAAAACTAGATTCAGATAGCATTGGGAAACTCACTGAAGAATTGAAGCAGATATCACCACCAGGTAATGAGCATGATATGGACATTTTAAGAGGAGAGGTAGAAAAAGCAATAGGATGGCTAAAACACAACAAGAGTCCTGGTAACGATAACATTACTGGAGAAATGATTAAATATGGTGGTGAAAGTATGGTTACAGAAATGCACCAACTATGCAATATGGTATGGAAAGAAGGGAAAATGCCAGAGGAGTGGGTGAAATCAATATTAGTAACATTATACAAGAAAGGAAATAAGCTAGAATGTAAAAATTATAGAACAATTGCCTTGATAAGTCACCTTGGTAAAGTGATGATGATCATATTGACAGAAAGATTGAGAACACAATTGGAAGCATACCTTGCAGACGAGCAAGCAGGATTTAGGAAGGATAGAACTACAATTCAACAGATTTTGACAATGAAGTTAATAGCAGAGAAAGCTAAGAGAAAAAACAAAAACATATATACTTGCTTTGTTGACTTTCAGAAAGCATTTGACAGTATTGACCAGAAAGTGACATTAGCAGTTCTGGAATCCTATGGAATTGATAAAAAACTAATAGCCATATTAAAAGATGTTTACCAGAATGCAGTTGCAGCAGTTAGAATAGGTGATGATTTGGGGAAATGGATTAAAACAAGCAGAGGTACTAGACAGGGAGACCCAATATCACCAAGCATTTTCATCGCACATTTAGAAAGCGCAATGGATAAAATGAAAGAAGATGCCAAAGGAATATCTGTACACAGAATGAGAATTAACAATCTGAGATTTGCAGATGACATTGTTATTATTGAAGACGACGAAAGAGAACTACAAAAAACACTGAAATTGTTAAATGAGGAAGGGAAGAGATTTGGACTTGTTATGAACTTTTGAAAAAACAAAGACAATGGTATTTGGTGAGAAGAACATGAAACAAAAGATACAAGTGGATGGAACTGATATAGAAAATGTAGAACAATTCACATATTTGGGAAGTAAACTGACATGTGACTTGGACTGTATAAAAGAAATAAAGATCAGGATTGCAAAGGGAAGAACAAATCTGAAGGCCATGGATAACATCTGGAAAAGTAAACTGATCAGTCTGCAAACAAAACTAAGAGTATTGGAAACATGCATCTTCAGCGGTGTACTGTATGGATCTGAAACGTGGGTAATAAATAAGGAATCAAGAAAAAGAATTTTGTCATTTGAAAGAACTTGTTACAGGAAGATTCTAAGAATAGGATGGGTACAGAAAATCACCAATGAAGAGCTCTATTGGAAGATACAATCAAAAGAGAATCTAATGCAGAAGATTATAAAACGGAAGCTGCAATTATTTGGACACATCTGTAGAATGAGTGAGGACCGGAAGATAAAGACATTTATGTTTGGTATTTTGGATGGTTTAAACAGAAGAGGTAGACCATGCAGAGAATGGATAGATGATATAAAAGACTGGTGTGGAATGGGTGTACAAAAACTGCGACACTGTGCACTGGACAAAGAAAGGTGGAAGAAGATAGTGAAACAGGCATCAGACACCAACGGGCAGTGAGCCCATGATTCACGATGATGATGATGATGAATACCAACATACAGTATGGTTGAAATCCCCCCCCCCCCCTCCAGAAAACTGGATTGTTTTGGATAATATCAGAAAAGATAATTTAGGTTATCTTGTTGTGAACATCAGAAATGATCACTTTTGCTTTAATTATCTTCATGTTCATCTGCAGGTGCAGAAAATGCGACAGAAGCAGAATCGTCGATGTTACTAGCAAAAATTGTAAATTTAACAACTCTCTGAATTTGTAAAGGGAATATCTGAATGTGAAGTTCATAGAATGGTCTCATCATCATCAGGACCATACTCTATGTTCCGATTTATCATTAATGCTGATGATGTTGACACAGAATTTCTGATGTAGATATATTTGTAGAATCGAAAAATTGCACTTCTTCAAATCACAAGGAACCAACAACATCTGCATCAGCATTTAAAGTCAGTGACAAAGACAACAGTGAAGACTGTTGACTACATTCATATCTTGAAGTATCATGTGATTCGTGAAAATATATCTGTTAATTTTTTATATTCTTGCAGATTTGGCTTTTAACATCATTTGGTCTTTTCTTTTTTAAATTTTCCAAATCACCACGCACTTCCCATTTTGACATAATTATGGGTATATTATTAACTAATAACACTATAGCATATAAAATAGTTATTATTTTTATTTAGCAGCCAAAAATACAGGTAACGAACAAAAAAAAAAAAAAAAAGGAAATACTGAGCTATTGGGTTGCATTATCGGTAGCTACAATGCACCAAACTCAGATGCAGTTGACATGCAAATATACTCCAGACATTCCTAGGAATCTGTGTATAGAGGCAAACAGAGGCATGCTGCCATTTATTGCATGTTAGAATGGAATTCAGAGAGAGAGGGGACCTCAGTGACGTTGAATGGGGTTGATTGTTGGAACCAGATTGGCAGGTGCATATGTGACCAGAACAGCTGAAATTGCACAATATTGCACCTGGAAAAATATTTGTTTGATAATGAAATAAGAAATCAAAAAGCACATATTTTGAACATAAAAAAGTACGATCTAGAAATAAATTCTAAGTAATTTTAATTATCATTAATTTCCTGATGAGTATCTTCAAGGGTTGCACAGGATCTGCTGACAGTGCCATATGATTAAATCTACATTATTACTAATCTCTAATCAAAATTTGTCCTCATATATTTCTCTCTACTAGGGCACTTCTGACTATCAATCCACCTACTTCTTGCTCTCTTCTGAATCTTTTTCCAGCCATCAAATACATGTTTTGCTAAATTTTCCTCTCTTTGTTTAAGTGACCGTATACCATTTTCAATTTTTAAAGGTACCTGTGGCATAGCTATAAAACTACAAAAATTACATAACCATAGTAATCAACTTTAATGAAAATAACTGTGTATGGAAATATCTGTTCACTCTCCTAATTTTTCAAAGATATTGCTAGTTTAGTGTTTGGCTAATTTCTCTCTTTCTCTCTTTTTCTCTCATTTCATATAAGACAGATGTAATTTAGCACTTGTTCTGTTTTATTATTTTTTTTTTTCTTTAGAAAATTAGTGTTTTATAGTATATTAGAGTAGATTTTCATGTTTTTAGAGTATTTAGTGTCTTTATAACATATTTTTATTCTGAGATTGTAATACTAAATACAGCTGTAAAATAACGTCAAAAAATGAAGAAGAAACAGAATACTAACAAGAACAGTGAAGTAGTGAAGAAAAAAGTTTTCTCTACTAAAGACGATACTGAAAATAATTTAACCTCCAAAATTGCTAAGTTAAAGCAGATTATTAGACAGATGAGGAGAGAATTACAGAAAGTCGAGTAGCATTTAAAGGAACACAGGAAGAATAAAAAAGTTCAATAGCAAAATGGAAAACAACAAGGCACAGAATCAGGTCAGTCGGTGCGTAATAACGAAAATCTGGTTAGTAAAGTTGATTGTAAAAAGAAGGATGTTATTTGGCATGATGACTAACATAAAACATGCCACTGATGAGCAGGTTATAACATCAAGTTTATGCAGAGCAAAGGTGTTTTATAACATAAGCAACTGAAAAACAGAAAAGCAAAGCAAAAGAAGTCATAATTCTGGTAGGTACCATTAAATTAACTGGCAATAAATTCAGTATGAGAAGATATGAAGAGTTGTTGGAAGAAGTGAAGAGTGAAAAAGTAAAAGTCATTAGTATATTACCTAGATATGATGGAAATGGATTATAGAGAAGGGCTATGATGGCAAACGATTCAATGCGTAGGGGAATGGATGTGTGGGGAAAGTTTTCATTAAGTTTGAGGGAAGACTGGATTTGTATAAGAGAAACGGACTACACTTGAATCCATTTAGCATCAAGAGTCTTGAAAACTTATTAATTGATATGAGACCTATGGGATGAATTGTGAGAATCTGTGTGTAAGAGTGACAATATTAGATAAACGTGTTAATAATGGGAATGGTTACTATTATGGAAATGATTATAAAGAGAGAAAGATTCTGTGTTTAGTCCAGTTCAGACCTATCAAGCATGTGTAAAGATGTCTCCACAAGTAAGGAACAACATGACACATTGTTGAACTGTGTCATGTAGATCACAGACAATAGAAAAGAGCAAGCAGGTAACTTATTATTCCATATATGAATGCTAGGAGTATCAGAAACAAAGCAGTAGAGTTTGTTGCCTTGGTTAATATATTGGGACCTCAGATTGTAGGTAATAGTGAGACCTGGCTATCAGACATGCTAACTGGTATCAAGTGCAAAGGGTACAGTGTTTTTAGGAAGGACAGACAGAATAGGAGAGAAGGGGGGTTTGGCATTCCCATTCCATGGCAACCAGTAGCCAAATATTCAGGGATACAACTAGATAAAGGATTTGGCTTTACAACTGATATCTATAATGTCTGCTGGAGAGCAAAAGGGTAACTGGAGTAGCTATACCCGTTAATGAATCATCGTAACTGGCTAATTACACTGCAGCTATACAAGATACTGATCAGGCCAGTCCTGATGTATGGCTGGTTGGTTGGTTTATGGTGTATTGACACAAGAACAGCAAAGGTCATACTGCACCATAGTAAAGGTTACAGCAATACACAAAGTCAAAGGCTACAGCAGTACATAAATAGTCAAAGATATATTAGTAAATAACATGTATGTATAAAAATTAAGTTAAGCAATGCAGTATCTACATATATATAAAATTACAGTCAAATGTGTTTGTACAAATTAATTCTTTGTAAAAGGTGAAAAATACACAATTTGTCTGAGTCTGATAACATCTGCCAGAGTGTATGGCTTAGCTAGATATATAAAAACTTCATTCTTCTCTCTCTCTCTCTTGTGTAAAGTGTTAGCGCTACATCAGAATGTGACAAATAGTAAGACGTGTGTTGCATTTTTCACACACACACACAGGTGGGTCGTCAGGCCTCAGTTAATAAAGTGTATAAGATGACTATACCTATGCAGAGCCTAGCAAGAACAACTTCCCCTCTTCTCTTTCTACATTGACTAGGATACTAATGTTCCTTGGCACTGGGCAATTAGCTTTGATCTTATAAAGTGTCTTATCATGTGGTATTGTTAAACAGTACATCAAAAATCAAAAATAAAAATCTCACAGCTCCATTTGTAGTCCCATTTCCCTTAATTCCAATGTTGCTGGGAATCCAGCACAACTGAACATCAAAATGAAGGGTTTTCATTTTGTACAACAGGTATAACACCTCATGCAACACTGGATGTAGATTATACAAAGGAGAGGAGACAGCCTGTAAAGAGCTCAATGGGTCTGTATAAATTACACGCTTTTGGTAGTGATTTTCTTTTATATGCACAAGTGCAAGCTGAATGGCATGCAACTCTGGAGAGTAGATGTCAGGACACACAGCAACACAGATCTCTGATCTTAAACCATTAGTACAGATGCGGAAGAAATCAGAGCAGGCTGTTTTGTGTGCATTAAACAACTACAAGTGGATGGGTGATGGAGTGTGAGACTTCTGTAGTGTACAAAGTGAGAGATTGCGTGATGCAGTGCAAATCTGACATGGAGGGATGCTGTTATGCTTGGTATAGGCAATGTTGTAAACATGCACAGAGTCTTTAACATGAACACCAAATGGCCATATGGCAGTCTGATGTGTGTGTGATAATGAACTTCCTAATGCAGAGAAATGAGACTAAACTCCATAAGACGCTAAAGAAGATACTTTATTTTTAGGGCATAATTAAGAGACAACTGTTTCCGTGTAAGTGAGAGAGCTGGTTCATTTACTTCAACAAAAAGAATTTGAGTGGGCGATGTGCAAAAGGCACCAGTAGCTATCCGAATACCTAGATGATGGATGGGATCCAACCATCTCAGGTTATTCTGACTTGCAGAAACATAGACAAGACCCATAATCCAGCTTGCAGCGAATAAGCACATGATAAAGATGAAGCAATGGAGATCGATCTGCATCCCACTCAGTAGAGGATAGAATGCAAAGGAGATTCAATGTTCTTTTGCACTTTTTTGTTAGTTGGCAAATGTGTGCAAGGAATGTAAATTTACTGGAAACTCTCCCTCTGCAAGTATTCTGTAGTATAATAAGAGAAGGAAATCAATAGAAGATGATGTAGATGTTTTGTCATTTCATAATGAATATCAAAAATGAGTTCCAAGAACTTGGCTTCTGTTGCTACTGAAATAACAGTTCATCCTATTCTTAATTCAGGATATGGGCGAAGAGTGCATTTTCAACAGAAGTGTAGATGGACACTTTTTTCTGTTGAAAACCTGAACCCCATTACTAAAAGCCCATAGGGAAACATAATCAGCTACTTGCTGAAGTTGTCTTTCAATTACCCTCATGCTATGAAATTTACAGTAAATTGTGAAGTCATCAACATACAGATTAATGTTGACAGTGGAAGGAAGCTGTGCAGAGATTGAGTTAACTTTGATAGAAAAAGTGTCACACTTAAGACAGAGCCTTGGGGGGAACACTCCGTTCTTGGATGATATGGCTGAGATAGCACACTTCCACTCTGACTTGGAAAGCTCGCCTGTACAGAAAGTTTTTAATAAATACAAGAGGGCATCCTCTAAGACTTAGGTTATAGAGGTCTTTTAATATGCCATATTGCCAAGTTGTGTCATAAGCTAAGCTTTTTCCATGTCAAAGAAAGCTGAAACCAGATGTTCTTGCTTCAGGGAATGCATCTCTTATACAAGTTTGTAAATAGACCAAATGGTCAAAAGTTGAACAATATCTACAAAAGCCACATGTACTGGAGAGCAGATCATTGCTTTCTAAATACCACAGAAGTCTGGCATTAATGATTTTGTCTAATATCTTACAAAGCTGGTCAGAGCAATAGGTCAATAATTATTTGCATCTGTTGGATTCTTTTCTAGTTTTGATATAGCAATGACAACTGCCTTATACCAATAATGTGGAAACTCTTCCTCTACAGAACCTAGCTTAATAGCTCTTAAGCAAGGTTCTGTAGTATATTAAAAGAAGGAAATCAATAGAAGATGATGTAGGTGTTTTATCATTTCATAATGAAAGTCATCAGGCCCTACTGACGCTGAACTAGAGTGTGATAGTAAAACAGCTCTGTTGTTCCTTCTTAACAAATGGCTGATTGTATGGCCCAAGACCACTGGTAGAAAAATTTAGCCATTGTTTCTCTTCCTGCTCTTTCAATATTAAAAATTCAGGAGGATATAAAGGTGTTGCTGAGATTGTGGCAAATTTTCCTCTAGGGATCAGCAACACCACATCCATTATGGACTAAAATAGTAAACAGTGTTTTTTTTTTTTTTATTGCCTGGCATTTTAGGTTCCACCAAGACTTTGTCCAACTGTCCAATTTGGATGTCTTGGAATGGAGGTTGTTGTTGCCTGGACAATGCAGTCTTCTAGATATTTTACTGCTTCATTGATAGGTGTTTGATCGACTGTACCAGTCAGTGGTGGCCGATGAAATTTTAAGTGGGGGGTGCTGCATATACAAAATAAGAAAAAATAATTCATTGTTTCCTAATGAGTAACCAATTTATTAATAAGTAAATTTAAATATATTACAAAAATTGCTTTATTAAAAACATTTCACCCTCACTATGAACACATACCAATAATAAAAGTTTTGTACGTTTTGAATCTGACACTACTCAATGAGCAGTGTCAGATTTACTTGTTAAGTGCAGTGACAAGTGCAAATGAACATCGGCGAGTCTAGCCGGAACTGACCAAACATGATAATTCCGACACTGTGTTAAATCGCAGTGCATTTATTTTGTAACCTAAAGTGTTAAACTATTCCAATTATTAACTATTCAATCAATGTCAAAACATAAGCTGTAACCTTTAACATGTTGTATTGCATTTATATAATGTTGTATGCATTGTTATTATGTATAAATACAAACAAAATTTAATTTTTCCGTTTTTTTCCTTGGGGGTACTGCAGTGTCACAGTGCTTATGTACAAGCCACCACTGGTACCAGTATTAAATTTTGCACTCATAATAGTCCAGGTCTGGCCAGTATTTCATTGGCACAACCACCTCCTTACCCCCACATGTTAGAGTATTTCTTATCATAGCAGGATTATGATGTGCAGTCTTTGTAACAAGCCTTCTAAACTCCATTCTAGACATCATGTCAGCTATCACTTTCAAATCTCATCTACCTCCTGCAGTACAACATCAACAATATAGTAGTATTGCAAAATGCAACATCATGCATTTATTAATATTAAAACTACAACTACACTTTTTTGTTCAAGTCAAAAGTCTATTCAAATCTTCTTGAAGGGAATCAACATCAGCAGTGGTACTTATAATTCTCCCCAACTCTGCATCATTGGCAAACAATTGAAGATACCCAGTCAATGCATGCTTTTTACATGCCCTACCAAATTAAACAGTAGGAGTCCAAGAACAGAAACCTGGGGCTTGCCACTGTATTTTGAAACATTTTTCCATTATACACAACTTGCTGGTATTGTTCAGAGAGCAAATCTCCTATCCATCTAACAAATATACTATTCATTCCTATCCTCTGCAGCTTATACACCAAATTATCTTGTGGTAATCTATCAAAAGCTTTTGCAAAGTCTAAGAATATCACTGTATATGATTCTCCCTTATCTAACACACTCGTCACATTATCATAAAATGCAAGTAAATTGCTAAAACAAGATACCAGTTACAAATCGATGCTGACCATCATAAAGAATACTATGTTCATCGACCCAATCCTGTATTCTATTCCTAACTAATCTCTCAAACACCTTGACTACAAATGCAGTTATACAGACTGGTCTATAATTGGAAACTTCTGTCATACAACCATGCTTGTGGAGGAGTATTATTTTGCCTTCTTTCCACCTACTTAGGAACCCTACCCACTGCAAGACTTTCATTAAACGACCAGATCAAGGACATAGCTAACTGTTGCGCACATTTCTTCAGAATAGGTGTTCCTTCAGATACGTCATCCATTCCCACAGCCTTATTAACATCTAATCCAATCAACACCTGATACACCTCTTATTCTTTCACTTCCAATTTTCCTAATATTTGCCTACCTTGTATATATTGCATGGCATCAGTGTATGATGTACACTGATAAAATGCTCATTCAATAAATCCACTATACCCTTTGCAATGTCACTCTGCTGCTATGATCATACAGCAGTGTCAACATGCCATAGTTATTCTTCTTCTTACTTGCCATATAGTGGAAGAATTTCCTTGAATTAACATTGGCCTGACCAGACAATCTCTTCTTGTACTGCACCTTTTCTTTCTTTATCTTGCTAGTCACCTTCCTAGATTGCACTTGATACTCTTTGTGGATCAGATTGTCAACAACTGTCTTGCACCTTCTCCATAACATCTTCCTTTCCAAAACAGCTTGCTCGATTTCATTGTTCATCCATTTCACTGCTACTCTATTTACTTGCTTAACCCCTGGTATGCAATTATACACTGCTTGTGTCAAATATCGCCTTATCAGTTTACATGCACTGTCAACATCTTTTCTGCACAGTTCATTTAACCAATGTATTGATGCTAGTTCACTACAGAGCTTCCCATAATCACAAGTTTTAAACTTCCACACATATATCCCTTTGTGGCAAGTAACCTTTTCTTGTTCCACCACTTCCCAACCAAGTATCTCATGATCACTGTCACCAACCGGAAGCAGTGTTAATACCTCATTAACAACTACATCTTGTGAAGTTATCCTCAATTCCAAAACACTAAAGCCTCTATTTGCTTCAGTCACATGCAGCTTATGATATTAATTCCACAGAAATTCAACAAAACTCACTCTCCGTATTTCCCATACACTATCAACTTCCACACTTAGGGGACACATTTCTTCTGCAATCATTAACAGTACTTTCCCTCCATTTTTCTCCTTCCTATTATACTGAAAAATTGTATATTGTTCCATTTCTATTCCCGACATCATATCATCCTCAGACAAACAAGTGTCACTTCTATCAATTAACTTTGGGTACACTGACTCCATCAATGCAACAAATTTAGCTCCCTCATTTTGAATACCCCTTACATTTGTATACAAAAACATAACAATTCCCATGTTTTTGACCATTCTACCATCACCAACATTCCCCTACTCTAGTCCCAATACAAAAATACTTCTCTCTTTCGTGTAACAATTCCCATTTCCCTCATCCTGACTCCGACTGCCACTCATACCTGTCTCATCCTCACCTTTGTCTGAAATATGGGCAATTTTGAAATGTCATTCTTTTTTTCCCTCCCTGTGGTTGTGATATGCAGGTTTATGGATACAAAGATTTGATTGCATAAATTTTATCTAGTGTAATGTAAAATTAATTAGATGACTGTCAGTTAATCGTTTTGGCTGCCAATACAATTTGAAAGGTGAGAAATATGCAATGAGCGAGCATATGTAACAGTTGATAGTGGAAGAAAAAATGAAGGGTAAAAAAGTAAAGATTGCGAGTCTGCTGATTCGGTATGAGAGGACAGAACTGAGAAGATGGGCCACAATCGCCAATGAGAAGATTGTGCAGGAGGAATGGTGTGCAGATTATTGACGTATGGAGTGAATTTGATGGACAAAAGAGATTATATATGCCCAGTGGACAACATTTAAATGGTGATGGAGTTGGATGTTTGGAGACAGCATTGTTTAGTGAGAGTGCAGTAGTGCAAAACCAAGGAAACTAGAGATATTAGTGAGAATGAAATCAAGCATGTGTCTAGTCACCACTGTGATAAATGAACATGTGTACAGTAATGATTATGCAATACTGAATGGAATTTCACACAAATCTTAATGGGTTGGTAATAACATTACACAAGGGTAACTATGGTTACAAAGGAATGTTGAAATGCATGTACATGAATGCAAGAAGATTCAGGAATAAGAGGGAAGAGTTTTTGGCATTGGTCAGCTTGACTTGGACAAAAATTATAAGAATCAGTGAGACCTGGTTGACTGAAAATAATATAGTTAGAGGGATAGAATATAAAGGGTATTGCATTTTCAGAAAGGATAGAAGGAATAGGACAGGAGGGGAGTATTTCTGATAATAGCTGAAGAATTACAATCAGCAAAATAAAAAGTTAAAGAGTTAGGTGTGAGATGATTCATTTAAAGCTGTCTGGTGTGAGATAGGGGCAAACAGGACAAAATAAGTTGTTTGGTGCTGCTATAGCCCAGGGGTCCACAGAAAGATGTAGATGCCATGTATCGGCAGATTAGCACAATGATTGTAGGCCAAACAATTACTGTGGGACTCTAACTATGATGATGACGACTGGAAAGAGGAAAGTGGGATTGATACAGTTGCTAAGGGATAATTACATGAAACAACATGTTATAGAGAGAAAAGGGATCTGAGGGTGTTGGATCTGATAACTGATTCAGAAGATTTATCCATAACCAAGGTAGATACTCTGCCTCCAACTGAGGTGAGTGACCATGCAGTCTTTGGGTGCTAACAGATGGGTTTCATGAAAGTTTCGTAGCTATTTACTGTAATTTCTTTCTGACATTATGAAAAACAAAGTAAGAATAAAACATTTTTCCACATTTTACAATTTTGATTCTGAATGAAGAAGGTAAGCAACAAACAATTTGCAATATGTAATTTGCTGAATTAGGTGGATTGATATGGTGAAAAATGCCTTAGAAGAGAAATATAAGATCTGATAATGTTGGGGTTGATTTGGAGGAAAATTTTAGATAGGAAGTTAGTGGTGATGTAAGTTTTTCATGTAGCTACCATATCCTGTACACCCCTTGAGGATACATGTCAGCAATTTGATGATGATGAATCCTTGAACAAATAGTTGATTTCCCAACATGCTCAGATAAATGAAGCGATACTATGGTTCTTAGAAAAAAGTGACTGCCGCATAAGAAGCCAGAATTAAGGACGGTGAATGAAGATCTTGGGAGGATACAGAGGTTGGCTGGTGTGAGAGAAACAAGAGTAGATGTAAGAAAACAGTATCAGAGAGCAAGAAAGAGAGGAGTATGAGAGAATGGGAGAGACTGTAAAAGAGAGGAAATTGTAGAAAAATGAAAGAGTGTGGAAGCAAGGGATAGAAAGGGAGAGAGAGAAAGAAGAGTGGAAGAGTCAGGGATACCAGTGAGAAAAGGATGAATGAATCTATTTGGAGTGTCATGTATAGAGATTCAATGATTTAGGATGTGTGCAAAGTAGAGTGCCAGAGGAATGCTTGCCTGGTGGAATGATAGAGATGTTATGCTTCTCTATATAGCAATGGAAGTGAAGGGGTGAAAGTGTGGAGGGGGATGACAGTAATGGTGGGGACGAATGACCTGAGGTGTAGCATGAGATCTCAGAGATGTTAGATATAGTACAGCAGAAATGTGTCCAAGGAAAGAGAGTGAGCCTGTTGCCCTAGTAAGATAATGTGGAGTGGAGGAGAAGAGTAGCGATGATAAATGAGATGATAGCGAGAATGTGCAGGAACAGAGGTATTGGAATTTGTGGATGCATGAAGTATATTTGAGGACAGAAGGGAGCTGTATGGAAGAGATGGATTGTATTTGAATGCAGATGGATGCAGGCATTTAGAGAGACTGTTGTTTTCTTGGCGAGTGTGTCGGAAAGAGAAACTAGAATTGCACAGGTGGAATGTTGCAGAGATGACCTCATATGGGAACAGAGGCCTGAAAAATAAAGGAATGTACACTAAATTAATGAGACAGTTGAAGTATCAGGGGAGTAATGATGGCTGTAAGAGGGATGGCAATACATTGGTTTTTCTATATACCAATGCTAAAAGCATTAGGAATGAAGGGAATGAGTTTGAGGCATTGATAGACTCACTCACTCCAAAGGTCATTGATATCTGTGAAACCTGGTTAATTCAGGAAGATGTTCTAACAGGGATAAAAATTAATAGGTATAGCATAGTAACGAAGATAGGGAAGGTGAACGTGGTGGTGGAGAATCTCAGTGGAAATAACACTGATGGCTTTGAAAGTATATGGTGTAAGACGGATGTTTATATGACAAGATATTTAGTGGGATGTTGCTACATATCAGGAAATATGCATGGTTATGTGCAGAAAATGTTTAGGCAAATTAGTTTTGCAAGCACATCACGAGCAATCATCTGGAAGAGACTTCAACTATAGCGATATAAACTGGCAGAGGAGACAGGATGCAGTGGATAGAACACAAGGATCAAGAGTTACACTAGATTTGGTCATAGAATCAGAGGATTCATTGTGACTAAGATGACATATTTGCCTCGCATTAGTCATTTTCAAATTCCTGACATGTAACCTCAAGGAGTGTACAGGATATGACAGCACTACATGAAAAATTTATATTATTACTAACTTTCTATCTACAATTTTCTTCCAAATCAATCTGTTACCTGTAAAGACTCCAACATCATCAGATCTTATATTTCTATCTTCTAAAGCACTTTTCACCATACCAAACACCCATATGTTGGTCTTCCTCTGGTTTTTCCTGCCAACGGCAGAGAACACTTGTTTTACTAATCTTTACTCTCCCATTCTGCTTAAATGACTATATACCACCTGAGATTGGTTCTGTTAACACATTCCTGAATGCTAACAATATCAAGTACTTTCCTAATATCCTCATTTTTATATGATATTGTCATTGATGCCATCTGCTCACGGCACTAATCTTTCTTAGGACTCCCATATCTGGGGTCTCTAGTCATTGGTCAAGTGTTTTACTTCTAGCCCAGCTCTCAGATCCATAAGTTAAAATTTGTTTCAACACTTTCTTGTATACAGCTAATCTAGTGTTTTGACTAATTTCTCTCTTATTCGCATATAAATTCATCCAGTTGACTACCTATCATATCAGTTTTGTTGATTCTGTTATCTTTTTCCACATTTAATTTACTATTGGGGTGCTTAAGGGTCAAAGCCATATAAATGAGAGGAGACCTCACCATAGCATTTAAAGGAATGTAGAGAACTAACCAGGGCTTCTGACCTAATGTCCAATTTTCACCTTCTCATGGTGCACTCTGTTAGATATCTACCTGGATACAGAACAAACGATGATCTGCTGGAAATTTGGGATTTAGCCAACCAAACTGTATTTTTATTGGCTTAAACCAAAATAAAAAATTATGGTACAACATGATAGAATTTCATGCCAATTAGGGCGTCGCCCGGTTAAACAAGGCCTCCGTTGTTTTCACCAGGGATCAACAAAAAGTCAGTTACTGGAACAAATCCTGAAACACATCCCAATTCAACATCACCAAGGGTCAAGATTTGGTACTATCAACATAAGAAGCCTGAATGGCAAAGAAATGGAGCTAGCCTGAAGAATAGGATAAGTACCAGATCGATATAATAGGGGTGAGTGAAATAAAAAAGGCAAAAACTGGTGAGATCTTTCTCAGCAATAAATACAAAATGTTATATTCGGGCATGACAATAAAGAAAAAGGAGTAGCCATAGTATTCAACACTAAATATGAGGCTAACCTTGAATATCAGGTAATCTCAAGTAGAGTGACGTGGGCAGATATGAGAATGGGGAACTGGACAATGAGACTTATTTATGCCTATGGTCCCACAGAAGGTACCACGATAGAAGTGGAGGAATCTTTTGAGGTTTTAGAGAATGCAACTGACAATGAAAAATTCATTTGGTCCTTGTTGGGGATCTAAATAGCAGAGTAGGAAATGATTGTGAGACATACAAAAATATATTGGGAAAATTTGGAGAAAAGAGCAATGCTAATAATAATGGTAAAAAATGGTTGGATTTCTGCTCAGGACATGGACTGGTTATTACTAACACAATGTTCCAACATAAAAATATGCACAAATTCACATGGAGAGAAGAGGCAAGGAATAAAAAAAAGTCTCATTGACTATGTTATTGTTGACAGTGATGTTTTCTCACTGGTACAGGACACCAGAGTGTACAGAGAATTTGAAATTGGAAGTGATCACCATTTAGTCTTGAGCAGGATAAAATTTAATTTCATATTGAAAAGAAGAACATGTAAGAAAGTTTAAAAGTGAATAAAAGTTGAGCAGCTGTCAGATGTGAACTAAAATACAAAAATATTATTAAAAAAAAAAAATGAAAGAGTTTGAGAACAGGAACCAAACCTTGTTGATTCAGCCAGAGAGGAACACGTTGAGGTTGTTAGCATCATCATCATCATCAAATTCCTGCCATGCACGCTCAAGGGGTGCATGGTCTTTGGTCAAGGGGTGTACAGGATATGACAGTACTACATGAAATATTACATCATTACTAACTTCCTATCTACAATTTTCCTCCAAATCAGTCTGTTACTTGTCAAAACTCCAACATTATCAGATATTATATTTCTATCGTCTAAGGCACTTTGTACCGTATCAATCCACCTATATCTTGGTCTTCCTCTGGGTCGTTTTCCTGCCAACCTGGCAGAGAACACTTGTTTTGCTAATCTTTCCTCTCCCATTCTATTTAAGTGACCATACCATCTGAGATTAGCTCTGCTAACGCATTCCTGGATTGTGACAATGTCAAGTTCTTTCCTACTATCCTCATTTTTAATATGATATTGCCATTGATGCCATCTGTTCACGCCTCTAATCTTTCTCAGGACTCTCATATCTGCGGTCTCTAGTCTTTGGTCAAGTGTTTTACTTGTGACCCAGCTCTCAGGTCCATAAGTTAAAATTGGTTTGAACACTGTCTTGTATACAGCTAATTTAGTGTTCCGACTAATTTCTTTCTTATTCCATATGAATTTATTCAATTGACTTCCCGCCATACCAGCTTTGCTGATTCTGTTGTCTATTTCTATATTTAGTTTACCATCTTCAGGAAAAATTGTGCCTAAGTAGCTGAAATGTTTTACTTGTTCCACAGGTTCTCCATTCACAACACAGTTGACAATTTCAATGATTCTGCCTATTTTCATTGTCTTTGTCTTTTTATTGCTGACCTTCATACCATATCTATTACAACAGTTATTCAATTTAGTCAGAGAATCTTGCAGACTTGTAGCAGATTTATTTAGAAGTATAACATCATCTGCATAAAGCAAAGAGCTGACATTAACATCTCCAATTTTGATATCAGGTTTAATACCACATTCCTTCATAATGTGATCAATATAGATAATGAATAACAGAGGGGATAATGTACATCCTTGTCTCACACCAGATTTAACATTAAACCATCTTCAGAGGTTGTTAGCATGGATAGAAAAATCAGAACTCCATGGTGGACACAGGAAGTTAAACAGGCAGTGAAAGAAAAGAAGAAAGCATATCAAAAGTTCCTGGCAAATAAGTCAGCTTGTGCTCTTAGAGAATACAGAGACAAATGAAAGAAAGCTAAACACTGTGTAAAAGTGGCTGAACAAAAGTCATGGGAGGACTTCGGTAAGAACATAGAAAATAAATATCAAGAAGGTGGCAAGATATTCTAGAGGTTGTTGAACAAGCTCAGAAATGGAGGAAAGAGTGCTGTAAAAGGGAAATAAAACTGAATGTGAGAATTATAGAGGTATTTCTCTACTGAGTGTTCCTTGTAAGATATATGCAAGTATATATGACAAGATGCCATGAGAGAAGCTATTCAAAACGCTACAGTTGCATGGTGTCAGTGGGACATAATCAAGCACAGTCTTTATATGAGTTGTAAGTCAGCAGTTAGAATTGAAGGAAGTACAGGAAGATAGTTTAACGTTAAGTCTGGTGTCAAACAAGGATGTACATTATCCCCTCTGTCATTCATTCATTATCTATATGGATCATATTATGAAGGAAAGTGGTATTAAACCTGATATCAAAATTGGAGATGTTAATGTCAGCTCTTTGCTTTATGCAGACTATGTTATACTTCTAAATAAATCCTCTACAAATCTGCAAGATTCTCTGACTAAATTGAATAACTGTTGTAATAGATATGGTACGAAGGTGAGCAAAAACAAGAGAACGCTAATGAAAATAGGCAGAAGTATTGAAAATACTTCTGCATTGTGAAAGGAGAATCTATAGAACAAGTAAAACATTTTAGCTACTCATGCACGATTTTTAGTGAAGACAGTAAATTAAATATGGAAATAGACAACAGAATCAACAAAGTTGGCATGGCAGGAAGTCAAATGAATAAATTTATATGGAATAAGAGATAAATTAGCCAAAATTACTAACACAATTGTTATTACTAATTGTACTAATTATTACTAAGGATTGCTAATTTAGCAATCTCTAAATTAGCTGTATACATGACAGTATTCAAGCCAATTTTAACTTATGATTATGAGAGCTGGGTCAGAAGTAAAAGAGTTGATCAAAGATTAGAGACTGCAGATATGAGAGTCCTGAAAAAGATTAGGGCATGAACAGATGGCAACAATGGCAATATCATATTAAAAAGAAGGATATTAGGAAAAAACTTGACATTGTCAGCATCCAGGAATATGGTGACTTAAACAGAATGGGAGATGAAAGATTAGCAAAACTAGTGTTCTCTGCCAAGTTGGCATGAAAAAGACCCAGAGGAAGACCAAGATATAGGTGGATTGATAAAGTAAAAAGTGCCTTAGAAGATAGAAATATAAGATCTGAAAATGTTGGAGTCTTGACAGGTAACTGACTGATTTGAAGTAAAATTGTAGATAGGAAGTTAGTAATGAAGTAAATTTTCATTTAATACTATCATATGTTGTACACCCCTTGAGGGTATATATCAGGAATTTGATGATGATAATAACTGACCTTTTTAGAAATGATGGACTTTACAACTGTGTTATAAATAACTCTTTTAAAATCCCGACGTTTCGATCTTCATGTTAAGATCATCATCTGGAGCATATACAAATATACAGGACAAGCTAAGTTACATTACATACAGTAAGCTAGAGAAACAATGAATTGATCACAAGTTATTCTACTGGCATGACCTCTAGTGGAGAAAAAAAAAAATATAAACTACATCAAGCTAAATTCTATTTCTGATAGCATGAATAAACATTCTTTCCTACAGATAGTTTTCTTTCAGTAACAATGATGTCCTGCTTTTAACATTACAATTGTTATTTTTGATTTAGGATTCTGGATTTTCTACAGTCGCTCTTAGAGAGGAAGGTTCCGTGGATCAAATATATTCCTTCCATATGTTTGGGATTTTTAGACCATCATTATTGTTCAGATTTGGGGGGGGGGGGGGGTTGGTAATAATCTCACAGGCTTCCTTGAATTTGCGTTCATACCATGTTTTGGTGTGATGTAGACAACTAGTGCTTTTCCAATCAATTCTATGTAAGGTGTTCAGGGCATGATCCGAAAGGCCAGCTTCATAATTATTATATTTGATGTGTCGTTTATGTTCTTTTTGTCTGATAGGAATTGTGCATCCTGTTTCTCCTATATATAGTATGTTACAAGTGCAATAAATACGGTATACTCCAGGGTAGGCCAGAGGAGGGAATGGGTCTTTGGGTGAGTTGAGTAAGCTTTTTAATTTTGCAAGAAGTTTAAAGGTGGCTTTGAGGTTGTATTTTTGTAGAATTCTGTTTATTTTATCTGATATTCCTTTAATGTAAGGAATGGTTATAGTTTTATTGTAGTCTGGTTTGTCTTTGTTTTTTATTGAGGTCTTGTAGAGAATTTTGTTAATAGTGTTTTGGCTGTATCCATTTCTCTAAAAAGTATTGCTGATAACTTTAAATTTCTTTCAGTGCCTGTTCACTGGAGCAGATTTTCAGAGTCCTGTTTTTTAGGGTATTAATGACACCTAGTTTTTGTGTTGGGTGGTGGTAGGAATTTACGTGTCTTAATATGAAGATTGATCTTAACTATTTCTATCTTAATATTTAGATCAAAACGTTGGGATATTAAAAGAGTTATTAATAACACGGTTGTAAAGTCCATAATTTCTAAAATGAATGCTGATCACCATGTAACACTAAAAGAAAGGATAATAATTTACCATTTTCACTAAAAATCATGCCTAAGTAGCTGAAATGTTTTACTTGTTTTATAGGTTCACCATTCACAATGCAGTTGATATTTTTAATATTTCTACCTATTTTCATTGTCTTTGTCTTGTTATTGCTGATTTTCATGCTAAATTTGTTACAACAGTTACTCAATTTAGTCAGGAAATCTTGCAGACTTGTACGGGATTTATTTAGAAGTATAATATCATCTGCATAACGTAAAGAACTGAGATTGACATATCTAATTTTGATATCAGGTTTAATATCACTTTCCTTCATAATGTAATCCATCTAGATAATGAACATCAGAGGGGATAATGTACATCCTTGTCTCACATCGTATTTAACATTAAACCATCTTCCAATACTTCCTTCAATTCAAACTGTGAATTACAACTCAAATAAAGACAAAGTATTGCTTGATATAATATCCAACTTACACCATACACCTCTCGCATTTTGAATAGCTTCTCTCTTGGCACCTTGTCATATGCCTTTTCCAGATCTACAAAACTTAAATGCAGATCTTTATATTCCCATAATTACTCAACAACTTGTCGTAAAGTGAAAATCTGATCATGATACCCTCTATTTGACCTGAATCCAGCTTGTTCTTCACCGAGCTGCTCTTCCACAATACTTCTCAACCGTTTCTCAAATAAACTAGCATAAATCTTACCAGGAATACTCATTAGAGAAATACCTCTGTAATTCTCACATTCAGTTTTATTTCCCTTTTTAAAAATGGGTACTAAGAGAGCTACTCCAATTTCTGGAATTCGTCCCTCTGTCCAGGCCTTCTGAATTATGCAGTACAGCCATTGTAAGATTTTTATACCTCCATACTTGAGCATTTCTGGTCGAATATCATCTATTCCAGCTGCATTTCCACATTTCAGGCATTTGATGGCTTTTTCTATTTCAAGTATAGATATGTATTCCTCATTGCATTGTTGAGTGTTTTTTTTACCACTGTGCTATCACTGATTGTTTCATTTAGCAATTTTTCAATGTACTTACTCATTACTTTAAGAATATATTTTTCTCTAGTTTTCATGTCACCTATATCATCTCTAATTCCTTTTATAGCAATCTCATCTCCATTTCTGAGCTTTCTCAACTTCCAGAATATCTTGCCACCTTCTTGATATTTATTTTCTATGTTCTTATCAAAGTCTTCCCATGACTTTTTTTTAGCCAGTGTTTAGCTTTATTATATTTGTCTCTGTATTCTCTAAGAGCACAAGCTGACTTATTTGCCAAGAACTTTTAATATGCTTTCCACTTTTCCTTCACTTCCTCTTGAACTTCTTGTGTCCACCATGGAATTCTGATTTTCTATCCTTGCAGACAACCTCACCATGTACCTCTCTGGCTGAATCAATCACTGCTTTCTTCAGGGCTTGCCACTGAATCTCCAAGGTTTGGTTCCTGTTCTCAAACTCTTTCATTTTTTCTTGAATAATGTTTGTGTATTTTAGTCTATATTTCACATCTGAGAGCTGCTCAAATTTTTATTCGTTTTAAAACTTTCTTACATGTTCCTCTTTTCAATATGAAATTCACTTTTATCCTGCTCAAGAGTAAATGGTGATCACTTCCAATTTCAAATTCTCTGTACACTCTAGTGTACCAGTGAGAAAACATCACTATCAACAATAACATAGTCAATGAGACTTTTCTTATTCCTTGGCTCTGCTCTCCATATGAATTTGTGTACATTTTTATGTTGGAACACGGTGTTAGTAATAACCAGTCCATATCCTGAGCAGAAATCCAACAGGTAATTGCCATTATTATTAACTTTGCTATTTTCTCCAGATTTTCTCAAAATATTTTTGTATCTGACAATCATTTCCTAATCGGCTATTTAGATCCCCAACAAGGACCAACTTTTCATTTTTCATTGTGTCAGTTGCTTTCTCTAAAGCCTCAAAAAATTCTTCAACCTCTACCTTAGTAGAACCTTCTGTGGGACCATAGGCATAAATAAATCTCACTGTTCAGTTCCTCATTTGGATATTTGCTCACATGACTTTACTTGAAATTGCCTGCCATTCAAAAAGATTAACCTTGTATTTAGTGTTGAATGCTATGGCTACAGCTTCTTTTCTTTGATTGTCATTGCCTGAATATAACATTTTGTATTTATTGCTCAGAAAGATCTCACCAGTTTTTGTCTTTTTTGTTTCGCTCACCCCTATTTTATGTCGATCTGGTACTTATCCAATTCCTCAGCTAGATGGCGGATAGAGCGTCTTCACCTGCTCACAGGAAAGTGACTGAGCAACACTAGTATGAGTCATGTAGTGGTAGGTTTCTTTGGTACCGTCATTAAGCCTTCACTATTGTTCCTACATTCAGAAATATCAGAATGTCAAGTAAGTGTTTAGCAAATATCCATTCTTTTCTGCTTGTTGTTGCTGCTTAGTTTTATTCTCAAATCCTCATTTATCAAGTTTTTTTTCCTTTTCTTTTTTTTTTCTCGTGAATTGAATGGCTTACATCTGCAATTCCTATCCTAATTTAGCGATTGCTTTTATGTCACTTTTCATAAGTACATTGTTTTGGACCATAAAAATGAGAATTTCACAATCGGTGAGCAATGGAAACTGCTTTCATTTTTTTTTGGAAAATACACATATAAAAATACGCACTGTTATAAATTATACTTTCATTAAAAAAATGAAACATTTAAGGAAAAACTAACTTTAAACATAACTGTTTATTGCATTTAGCCGCTCGGACAGCCAGGCTGGCATGCCTCAAAAATCACTCAAACAGATTTCATCCTGAATTTTTTAGTGGTCCAAAAGAAAAAAAATTATGGTGATGCAAATATCACAGCAAGTGGACACTTACTCTATTACCAAACTCGATGTCTTAATAATCTCTGTAAAATCCTTAAAGTCAACATGCGGAGAACTGACTAGAGCTTCTGACCAAATGTCCGATCCTCACCTGCTCGTGGTGCACCCAGTTGGGTATCTACTTGGATACTGAACGAACGAGGATGGGCTGGCAATTTGGGATTTAGCCGACCAAATTGTATTCTTATTGGTTAAACCAAAATAAAAAATTATGGTACGACATGACAAAATTTCATGCCGGCTGGAGCATTGCCCGGTTAAACAAGGCCACTGTTGTTTTTGCCAGAGAACCAGGGCGAACAGCGAAAAGTCAGCTTCTGGAACAAATCTAAAAACACATCTGGTATGGCACTTTGTAACTGTCTTCAATTATCTGGCGAGCAAATTGATTTCCCATTGAATTTGGATAATTGAGATATTGCTCTATTTCTGGTACAAGTCAAAACATGTTGAACATGCAATAAAAAACAGTATTTCTACTTTACTACATATAAACTGATATATTGAAACCGTTGTTTTTGCCAGAGAACCAGGGCGAACAGCGAAAAGTCAGCTACTGGAACAAATCTAAAAACACACCCCAACTTAACATCACCAGAGTTAAAGATCGGTACTATCAACATAAGAAGCCTGAATTGCAAAGAAATGGAGCTAGCTGAGGAATTAGATAAGTACCAGATCGACATAATAGGGGTGACTGAAACAAAAAAGACAAAAACTGGTGAGATCTTTCTGAGCAATAAATACAGTGTTATATTCAGGCAATGACAATCAAGGAAAAGAAGGAGTAGCCATAGTATTCAACACAAAATACGAGGCTAATCTTCTTGAATAGCAGTCAGTCTCAAGTAGAGTAATGTGGGCAAATATGAGAATGGGGAACTGGACAATGAGACTTATTTGTGCCTATGGTCCCACAGAAGGTTCTACTAAGGTAGAAGTGAAGGAATTTTTTGAGTCTTTAGAAAAAGCAACTGACACAATGAAAAAGGAAAAGTTGGTCCTTATTAGGGATCTAAATAGGAGTAGGAAATGATTGTGAGACATACAAAAATATTTTGGGAAAATTTGGTGAAAAAAACAAAGCTAATAATAACAACAAATAACTGTTGGATTTCTGCTCAGGACATGGACTGGTTATTACTAACACCATGTTCCAACATAAAAATGTGCACAAATTCACATGGAGAGAAGAGGCAGGGAATAAAAAAAGTCTCATTGACTATGTTATTGTTGATAGTGATGTTTTCTCACTGGTGCAGGACACTAGAGTGTACAGAGAATTTGAAATTGGAAGTGATCATTATTTAGTCTTGAGCAGGATAAAATTGAACTTCATATTGAAAAGAATAACATGTAAGAAAGTTTTAAAGCGAATAAAAGTTGAGCAGCTCTCAGATGCGAACTGTAGACTAAAATACACAAAGATTATTGAAGAAAAAATGAAAGAGTTTGAGAACAGGAACCAAACTTTGGAGATTCAGTAGCAAGCCTTGAAGAAAACCCTGATTGATTCAGCCAGAGAGGCATGTGGTGAAGTTGTCTGTAAGGATAAAAAAATCAGAACTCCATGGTGGACACAGCAAGTTAAAGAGGCAGTGTAGGAAAAGAAGAAAGCATATCAAAAGTTCCTGTCAAATAAGTCAGCTTGTGCTCTTAGAGAATACAGAGACAAATGCAAGAATGCTAAACACTGTGTAAAACTAGCTAAACAAAAGTCATGGGAGGACTTTGGCAAAATATAGAAAATAAATATCAAGAAGGTGGCAAAATATTCTGGAGGTTATTGAAGAAGCTTATGAATGGGGGAAAGAGTGCTGTAAAAGGAGTTAGAGATGATAAAGGTGACATGAAAACGGGAGAAAAAGATATCCTTGGAGTATACAGTAATTACTTTGAAAAACTGCTAAATGAAACAAGCAGTGATGACAGCACAGTGGTAAAAAATACTGATCAGGAATGTAGTCAGAATACATATCCATACTTGAAGTAGAAAAAGCCATCAAAGGCTTGAAATGTGGAAATGTGGATAGATAAAGTAGATTATCTATCTACTACTCTGTAGAATAGTAGATAGATACTCTGTGCAGGAGTAGATGATATTCGACCAGAAATGCTGAAGTATGGTGGTATAAGAATCTTACAGTTACTGTACCGCATAGTTCAGAAAGCCTGGACAGAGGGACGAATTCCCGATGATTTGAGTAGAGCTCTCATAGTACCCATATATAAAAAGGGAAATAAAACTGAATGTGAGAATTACAGAGGTATTTCCCTACTGAGTGTTCCTGGCAAGATCTATGCAAGAATACTTGAGAAACAGTTGAGAAGAATTGTGGAAGAAAAGCTTGGTGAAGAATAAGCTGGATTCATGCCAAATAGAGGCTGTCAGGATCAGATCTTCAGTTTACGACAAATAGTTCAGAAAGCATGGGAATATAATAGAGATCTGTATTTAAGTTTTGTCGATTTGGAAAAAGCATACGACAAGGTGCCAAGAGAGAAGCTATTCAATACGCTACAGTTATATGGTGTCAATGGGGCATTATATAAAGCAATACTTAGTCTTTATTTGAGTTGTAAGTCAGCAGTTAGAATTGAAGGAAGTACAGGAAGATGGTTTAATGTTAAATCTGGTGTGAGACAAGGATATAGATTATCCCCTCTGTTATTCATTATCTATATGGATCACATTATGAAGAAAAGTGGTATTAAACATGATATCAAAATTGGAGATGTTAATGTCAGCTCTTTGCTTTATGCAGATGATGTTATACTTCTAAATAAATCCGCTACAAGTCTGCTAGATTCTCTGACTAAATTGAATAGCTGTTGTAATAGATATGGTATGAAGGTCAGCAATAAAAAGGCAAGGACAATGAAAATAGGCAGAATCATTGAAAATGTCAACTGTGTTGTGAATGGAGAACCTATGGAACAAGTAAAACATTTCAGCTACTTAGGCATGATTTTTACTGAAGATGGTAAATTAAATATAGAAATAAACAACAGAATCAGCAAAGCTGGTATGGTGGGAAGTCAATTGAATAAATTCATATGGAACACTAAATTAGCTGTATACAAGACGGTGTTCAAACCAGTTTTAACTTATGGATATGAGAGCTGGGTCAGAAGTAAAACACTTGATCTAAGACTAGATACCCAGATATCAGAGTCCTGAGAAAGATTATAGGCTGAACAGATGGCATCAATGGCAATATCATATTAAAAATGAGGATATTAGGAAAGAACTTGACATTGTCAACATCCAGGAACGTGTTAGCAGAGGTGGTATGGTCACTTAAATCTTAGGTGGTATGGTCACTTAAACAGAATGGGCGAAGAAAGATTAGCAAAACAAGTGTTCTCAGCGAGGTTGGCAGGAAAACGACCCAGAGGAAGACCAAGATATAGGTGGATTGATAAGGTACAAAGTGCCTTAGATGATAGAAATGTAAGATCTGATAATGTTGGAGTCTTGACAAGTAGCAGACTGATTTGGAGGAATATTGTAGATAGGAAGTTAGTAATGATGTAAATTTTTCATGTAGCACTATCATATCCTGTACACCCCTTGAGGGTACATGGCAGGAATTTGATGATGCTCCCTTTATTTGCCATTCAGGCTTCTTATGTTGACAATACCAATCTTGAACTCTTGTGATGTTGGGTTGGGATGTGTTTTAGAATTTGTTCCAATAGCTGACTTTTCGCTGTTTGCGCTGGTTCCCTTGCAAAAACAACGGGGTCCTTGTTTAACTGGACTACCTCCCAGCTGGCATGAAATTCGGTCATATTGTGCCATCATTTTATATTGTGGTTTAAGCCAATGAGAATACAATTTGGTTGGCAAAATCCCAAA
Organism: Typopeltis vanoorti; assembly: GCF_054136105.1. Lineage (NCBI taxonomy): Eukaryota > Metazoa > Arthropoda > Arachnida > Uropygi > Thelyphonidae > Typopeltis > Typopeltis vanoorti. The sequence goes on along the minus strand of NC_143563.1, from coordinate 122,411,238 downwards.
TTGTCAGCCCATCCCCGTTCGTTCCATATCCAGATAGATACCTAAGAGGGTGCACCACAAGAAATTGAGGATTGGATATTAGGTCAGAAGCCCTGGTCAGTTCTCTGCATTCCTTTAAAGGCTATATGGAGGTCTTCTCTCAGTTATACAGCTTTAACCCTAAAGCCTCCTATTAGTGAGAGTGACAATGTAGTCCTGTCTTGGAGAATGAATAGGCATAGGGAAGTATCAAAACAGAAGGAAGTCATGTGGAATTATAAGGCAGGTGACTTTCATAGACTTAATAACTAGCTTGCAGCAGTGCAATGGATGAAAGAATTTAAAGAAAAAGGGTCGCTAGTACATGGGAGATACTTAAGAAAAAATTGTTGACAGCAGTGATGACAGATTGTATACCATGAATGAAGAAGATAAAACAATTTGGAATGAAATGGATGAAAAAAGTAATGAAATGGATGAAAAAGGAATGAAATGGGAATAGCTGAAGTAAAAGAGTTTATGGAAGCCATATAAGGAGTGAAAGACAGAGAGAGAGAGAGAGAGAGATGGAAAGTAGTTGTATGAGGAATATAAAGCTCAGGCTAGGAAAGTGACCAGTATTGTATGGAGAGAAAAATGAGAATATGAGAAGAGACTGGCACTGCAATCTAAGGAGAATTCCAAGGAGTTTTTTGCTTCGTGGAAAGTGGGAGGAAAAATGATATGGGACAGATTATTTTGCAGCATTGAGATGGGAATCAGTTGATCAAAGTAAATGGCATAGTTGAGCTATTTAATGATCATTTTATCAGAGTGGTCCATCTTGGCACTACAATCTTTATTCCTAAAAGGATAATGAATGGTAAAGTGTTAGAAGTGAATGAAGAGGATGTATTCCGAATACTGAGTACACTAAATATCAATAAGGCATCGGGACTAGAAGGAATTTCACGATTTGCTTTAAAGGAATGTGCCATGGAACTGAATGTGCCATTAACTTGGCTGTTTAATGAAAGTCATGCAATGGAGGAAGGTTCCCAAATAGTGGAAGGAGGATAAGATAGTACCAATGCATAAAAGTGGTGGTAGAATGGAGGTATAAAATTATAGGCCTATTTGTATGTCTGCTATAGCTGCTAAGATTTTGGAGAAATTGGAAAGAACTCAATAGAGTAATTTTTTTTTCCCAAGACATTTGACAGAGTGCCACAAGGCAAGTTGATTTTTAAGTTGCATCATAGGGTTTGGATATCAGTTAGTGAATTGGTGAATAGCTCTCTGATAGATATCAGAGAGTTTTATCTGGGAGATCAGTATCAGGGAGTAAAAAGGTTATACTGGAGGTTGATGTAGTTATACTGGAAGTGGAGTTCCCCAATGTTAGGTCCCAGGACCTAACATTGGGGAACTCCACTGGAAATTGGTTCAATTTTTATGTGAATGATATTGTCACAGGACTACAGGGAGATGCACAGTTGTTTGCAGATGATGTGAAGCTTGGGAGGGTTATTAGTAATAATGCTGATGTTTCTGGCTCTTCAAGAGGATTTAGTAAGCTGGAAGGGCAGGGCAAAGGCATAGGGATGTCAGTTTAGTGCAACTAAATGGAAGGTTTTAAAATTTGGGATGCTTCATACTCACTTGATATAGTTATACTGGAAGAAGTGGAGGAAGTAAGGGATCTTGGGATGGCTGTGGATAAAGATTTAAAGTTCTGATCGACCTATTGCAAAGGTTGTGAAGACATCTCAGAGAACTGTGGCAATGTTGAGGAGAACAATGATCATGAGAGATAAAAGTGTGCTGGTTACATTGTATATCTGATCAGACCACATCTGGATTTCTTTGTTCAGATCTGGTTACCAGGATCCATAGGGGATGAAATAACCTTGGAGAGGGTGCAGAGATGGATAAGAAAAATGATGTCAGGACTGTACAACACTGATTATGAGGATAGACTGAGGGCATTTGTACTGCATAGTTTGGTGGATAGAAGGCAAAGGGGAATATGATTGAGACATTTAAGCTGTTGAAGGGTTATTATCATATTAACACCGAGGAGATTTTTCATATGGTAGAATGAGAGAAAGGAACAAGGACAAGAGACCATCCCTGGAAGTTGCAAAAGGTGGCAGTGAGTAAAAGAGTGAGAAATAAGTTTTTTGCATGAAGAGTGGGAGGAGCATGGAATGCATTGCCTGAGAGTGTGGTGAACGTGCCAACTGTGGATTATTTTAAGGAGTGGTATGAGAGACTTTGTGTTCAATAGTGTTGCCCTCCTGCGAGTCTTGTGACTCCATGGGGATCAGGAAAATAATAATAATAATAATTATGCAAACTTCTATTTGAAAGGAATCAAAATGAGGGGATGCTAACCAAACAATATAAATGATATATTGGGAAAGTAATATGTAATTTTATATATAAGAGATTAAATTTGAATTAAAATTTAATTGAAAGAAATTGGCTTACCAGTGTAGACGAAGTGCATGAAGAAAGGCAGAAAGTCCTTCCATTAAAAGTAGTACTCCTACAGTAAGAACTGCCCATGCAGCAAAAATAACATATAGAAACAAAGCACCGTAGAATGGATAGTTACCAAAAGCAGTTCGCATTACCATGTTCCATAATACCTCAGATAGCTCTGCAGATGAAAATTAAATTAAATTACAAAATTGTAGATTTCAGCATTATATTTTGTAATACTCTGTGTATAAAATTAGTGATATGCTAAGTAGTTTTATTCAGTTATTTTATTTTATTTTTATTTAATGCCATCTATAATGATTCTACTATACTATTAGTACATTTTATATATTAAATGCAGAATGGAAATTTACTAAGCAATGGTAATTTTGTGAAGAGAGCATCCTATTTTTGGTGTGTTCCATTAATAATATGGATATACCTAGGGAGGGATCTTCAGGATTTTCATGAACTGTCAAAAAAAAGACCCTGGTTTTCATATGGAAACATCTTCTGACAGTGCAGGTAAAAATGCTTTTATTTTTAGATATATATTTAATTTTTAATATTTATTTATTTATTAATTTTAATAATATTAAGATAAATATTTATTTTCAATATTTATTCCATACATTTTTAGATTTTCTGCATTTTTCTCTCCTTGTGGAGAAGAGCTAAGTGTAATTTTAATTTAAATTAAAGATGCTAAGAAAATATATTCTTGGTTTATCCTTTACTAACATGTAAGGAAATAAAGTTTGCATTTGAAGTATCTTCACAACTGAGCTACTTATAAGTATATAAGAGGCTAATGACTTCACATCAATTGCCTTAGTATCCCATAATACAAAACACACACCCTTTCAGATGTGTATATTGCTATGCATGATGGAAAGGTCCATTACCCAGACTGGTTTCGAACTTTATTGAGGTATGTTTAAGTGCGGAGATACCTCTCCAAAAACAGTGATCTTGTAGATCACTCTAAATATAACTGAGTGACCCTAAAGGATCACTACTAAACTCATTACTCCTGACCTGAATCACTCCAGGACATTAAACACAGAGGTGGTTTAACTGACTGACTGACTTAAAAAACTGACTACATGACAGGCAAAAACCAGCCACTGAGTAAAACCTCTCTATTACTCGGGAAATAAGCAAACCCAATGATGAGCATTAAGATCATCAGTGGGATCCAGACTCAGAAGTGATACCAAAGTTGATGTTTTTTTTTTTTTTTTTTTTTAATGTTGAGCCCATACATGAGAGGTTGGTAGATCAACCTATAGTACATTAGTACCGTGTATGGGCTGGGAAAGAATGTACTTGTTCACAATGGATTTGAATGACTGTATATTGTATTCTTTAGAGAACACATCAAGAGGAAGATTGTTCCATAGTATAGCAGTTAGAGAGATGAAAGAGAAGGAGAAGAAACATGTTCTGTGGATTTCAAGGTGCACTGTGTAGGGATGTTGAGCAGCAGCAGCTGCACGTGTTCCAACGAGCTTAGTGTGTGTGTGGGGGGGAATTATTGATGCTAATTTGGATGAACATTTTCCATGGAAATATTTATAGAACACACATAGTACAGAGACCAATCGTCTGTGCAAAAGTGAGGGGAGTGAGTTGGTAAGAGATGGGTCATTAATAAGTCTGACCGCTCTCTTCTGTATTGAGCCAAGCATTTTGAGGGAGCTTTTAGGTGTCCCAATCCATATGTGGGAGCAGTATTCGATGGTTGGGCGGATTTGGGATTTGTATAAGGTTAACAGCTATTCAGAGGTGAAGTAACGTCTTTAGTGAAATAGAAATTCAAGTTTTTTAGAAGCTGGGGATGCAATGGTTGTTATGTGTTTATGCCAGGAGAGGCTTGATGTCAGGGTAATTCCAAGAAGAGAAATCTCAGATTGTCTGGAAATTTGGGTGTTCTCAAAAATAATACTGGGAGAAAATGGTTCTTTTTTATGAGGAATAAGACAGTACTGGGTTTTATTAGCAATGAAACTGGCTACATTATCTGAACCTCACTGGAGGACTGAATTGAGGGCAGTGGTGGTTGCTGTTCTGTAGGTTGGGGTGAGTTTTGTGGAGTAAGGTTTATCAAAAGAAAGGGAGGAGTGCAATGTGCTGTCATCTGCAAGATTGTGTTTAGGGTTGGAGGTAAGCTGAAGTAGGTCATTGATATACAGAAGGAAAAGGGCTGGTGAGAGGACAGAGTCTTGAGTAACTCTGGCATTGGTTGAATGATGAGAGGATAAGGAGCCATCCACCACCCAAACACATAGTGTGCATCCAGACAAAAAGCTGGCAATCCAACAACAGAGGTCTTGAGATAGACCAAACGATGGCAGCTTGCTTGCTTGATAAGCCCTTGTGCCAGACTTGGTCAAATGCCCTGGAGATATCAAGTTCAACTGCTTGAGATTCACCAAACTTCTCCATGGCATTTTCCCAGAGATGAGTGACATACGTGAGCAGATCTCCTATTGATCGGCAGTGACGGAATCCATACTGGCAGTCATTTATTAGGTGGGTGTCTTCAAGGTAGGGTAGCGTACGAGTTGGAAATTGATGATTTTTTCCATTACTTTAGACAGGACTGAGGTAAATGAGATAGAGCAGTAGTTGGACGGCAGTGACATGTCACCTTTCTTTGAAATGGGTTGAATATAGACCAATTTCCAGTTTGTGGGATAGATTCCAGTGGAGTATGAGAGTATATATAGGCGACATAGGATAGGAGTCAGTTCTGGTGAACAAGCGTTCAGCACAATTGTGGGAATGCCATCAGAGCTAGGAGACTTTTTTGTGTCTAATTTGGACAGTATTTTACTGATTTCTTTCTGGCAAAAGGATAGAGTGGGCATTGTATGTTGGGCATCTGAAATGGTTGGGGGATATTTGCCATTGTCAATTATGCATGCATTGGAAGCAAAGTGTGAGGCTAGGAGATTGGCCTTTTCTGTAGGTGAATGCAATGGAGCCATTTGGGTATGACAGAGGTGGGAAAAGTTTTGGACAGAAGTTATGACCGATTGCTTTGGCGAGGGACCAAAAGGCTTGGTTGCCAATTGGATAGGTTGCTAATTTCCTGGTTTTTGCTCTTTCAAACTTTATTTTGGAAGCATTGATTGTTTTTTTTTGTTTTTGCATTTCTTTTGGGCTTGGGTATATATAAGCTCTAAAGAGGGTGGGTTCTTGATTTGAGCCAGTAATGGTATGCTTGATTTTTCATTTGTACAGCCTTGAAGACCTTTCATAGATTTGAACAGATTTATTCAAAGCCAAATGATATACTCGATCTTCTCTGATTATTCAGATATGTGCAATTTTTACTTGATATAAGTCATATTTCTCATATACAAGTAGTGCAAAGGTGTCACACCTTATTATTAAAATACTCTGGATCAGAGCTAATTGTTGAACATTTTTAACTTAGTTATAAATTAAATTAAAGATGCCAAGAAATTATATTTTGAATTTATTCTTTATCCAAGTGTAAGCAAACAAAGTTTGCATGCGAAGTATCTTTTTGACTGGGCTACTTGTATACAGAGTCTAATAACTTCACATCAATTGCTTTAGTATCCCATAATGTGCCCTTCTGGATGTACATATGCTATGCATTATGGGAAAGGCCAGTACTCAAGACCAGTCTCAACTTTTATGGAGGTCTTATTAGCAGGAGCCAGACCCAGAAGTGATACTAAGATTAAAGTAAATAGTAATAATATGGCAAGACACCTTTTCACTGCTTGTATATGGGAAACACATGACTTCTACATTACTTCAATATTGGTATCACTTCTGGGTTTGGCTCCCACTGATGAGACCTCAAAGTTGAAACCAGTCTAGGTAGTGGCCCTTCCCATAATGCATTGCATTGTGGGATACTAAGGCAATTCATGTGAAGTCATTGCTCTATATACAAGTCATGCAGTCGAGAAGGTACTTCACGCAAAAACTTTGTTTGCTTACTTGGATAATGGATAAAACCAATAATACAATTTCTTGGCATCATTAAGTTAATTTATAACCAAGTGAAAAATTTTCAATAAGTGAAATTTTGTAATTAGATTTACTTCCTCTACGAGTCCTTTTAATGTTGATTTTGAAGAACTTTTATAGATTTGAACAGATTTATTCATAGCCAAATGATCTACTCAATCATCTTATTATTCAATTTGTGCAATTTTTACTTGCTAGAGCTCAGTTTTCTGATTTCTCTAGACATGTTTCTCAAACTTTCATAACCTGCATAGTCATTTTAAAATTTTCATAAGGTCAGCGTGCCCCCTTCCAGGTAAGGCAATTTTGGGATATGGTATAGCCATTAAAACACAAATAATTATAAATCTTACAAAATATACAAAAGAAAGATATTAATAATAGTTAAACATTTTTAATGTTAATTATTATTGGACTGCATTGCTAAAAACACAACTGCTAAACAAGTAAGAGTATTATCTGTGCACATATAACCTGTGCATCCATCACAACTTATGAACACAAACATGATTAACATGAACAGATGAATGCATGGGTGATGAAACAATCGCTGTGAACTGTTACAATTTCAGATATAAATAATTCCAAAATTCAACAAAGAGTTCAGACCAAATAGTTCAAACTATTTAAATTTAAACTTTTACTGCACAGAGTCGGAAGCAATTGTGCCATCAACCAGACATGGCCCTAATGGACTCAGTCAATACATGCCAAGAGATGCATTTAAGCTTCCTTCCAGTTTTTAGTTTCTGAAAAATTCAGCCTTCTGATTTACGCAGTGCAATGCAACCACTGTAAGCCTTTTAAATATGAAGCCACTTAAAGGCTTCATATTTGAGTTAGATTAGGTTAGGTTAGAATAGACCTGCACTTATTTGCAACAAAACAAAAGAAATCAACATTTTTAAAAAATGCGCCATGTACCCTCTCCCCCAGAGTACATGTACCACACTTTGGGAAACACTGCTTTAGAATAAGAATCATTATCAGATCCCTTGTTCATTCTGTTAATGCTAGGTAGTTTTGTTCAAATTTTTTTTATGCCATCTATAATGATTCTAATGAGCCATTAAGACCACTTGATGAATACTACAGGTTTTAGTTACCAGTCTTCTTATACATATTTCTAATTCACATCATTTCAGCATTTAATATTAATATCTTCTTGCTATTTCAAGTTTTTAGGTATGTTTCTTAATTCTTCCCTTTTCTGCAATATTTTCAATCGTATATTATAATGCAGTTTTTAATAAGTTCCGTAATGTCAACCTGGTTGGCTGAGTGGTTAGTGTATTTGCTCTCAAACCAACAGGCTATGGGTCGAATCCCACTATGGGCATTGATGTTTATGATTGTCTTTAGGTGGAACATGAATTTCATCACCCAGTATCAGACCACTACCCTGAAGTGGTTTAAAAGCTTGAAGAGGTGTCCACTATGTAGTGCTATAAGGTCTTCCCTCTTTCTCCATATTTCAATTAGTTCAACAATGTCCCAGCTAATTTTACCAAGTTTTTCATCCAGTTCAAGAAGCTAATAAGCTTGGATGTACAAATGCAGCCATTTCTAACCAAATGTCAACCCCACCTTTATATGATACAGCCCATTCCAACAAAAGGCACTTGGGTATATTGGGTGGATTGTTACTGATCAAGGCAGCAGCCAGTACATGAAGGCAGAAGGTGCTCAGAATCCTGACAGGTATAGACAGAGCTTCCATTTGATACTGACCTTGGTAATGTACAATGGCAGATCTCCACCCTCTGACTCAAAAATCAATATATAAAAACTAAGGTAAAAAGGTGCGTAGAAACAAACTTAAAAAGGAGTATGAAAATAACAAAACGGATTTCATTCAAGTATATATTTTCATTAGAATAAAAGTTTTGTCCTAGTAACAAGGACATCTTCATTATGACTTTCTAATTAAACAACAAGAACAGAAAACCCATATATTCAACAATGACACATGCAAACTGCATGTACATGATGTAGAGCGTCATGGTCTCATTATATTAAGGTTCTAATAAAAAATAACTTTAACAAGATTAAATAATATTAATGAGCATGCACACACATCGGGATCTCTTTTTATGCCGTAGATACATTCCACAGAAAACTGCATATAAAAAATCACACAAAAAAGGCCTAACTTAGGTTGAAAAATTAGGGATATGTTCCATAATTTTCTAAAACCGCATAAAACCAAAGCCATGAATTAAAAAAAAAACCTAAAATCGCATAAAAAAAAGTTTATGAAAATTCTAGAAAATAAGAATGCCTAAGTTTGTTTTAAAGCTTTATTCATTTAATTTTATTGAAAAGTAACAATTATTTTATAGTGGAAATATTCTGAGGAGAATAATATTCATGAATATGTCGAAAAGCTCAGACCCAGAAAGTCTAAATAACATCTGTGTAGCAAATGTTAGTGACCAAGCTATATATTTTTAAAACGTGGAAGTATTCATGAATTATCGTTGATTTTTACACATCGAAACCTTTCAACATTCAGGAAAGGGAATACTACTGTTTATGACCGGTCATAAAAATTGCCTGCAAGCTGATTACAACAATGGGTGGCATATCCCCTGTTCTCAAAACTCAACGAAATAACATCTGTGTTACAAATGTTAGTGACCACTCAGCAAGAAAGTATAAAGAAAATTTTTCCACTGAAATTGAAGATCAAGGTAGTCTATATACGTTTCTCAGATCTAGTAATACCGAATACTTTCTTCACAAGTTCATATTGTAGGGTGAAAGTGCTTATTTCGAAACCATAGTGCCGTGATTTTTTAAAAGTAATAGGCCTACAGATTTAAATTTTAATATAAATAAGAGACAAGGGACTTTGTTTAATTTTGGTGTTAATAAATCTCTTATTAAAGGTGTTTGTGATGCAACAGACAGTGAGTCATCCACCTCCAGCCTACAAAGCGATCTCCAGGATGTACAAAAGGAGAAGAAAACGATCAAAACACAGGAGAAAAAGTCTGCATTCACTCGTAAGTACTTATAATATAAATTTTTGGTGATCAGAATTGTCAATGAAAATCAGCACAAATTAATTTAATGATGTTTATGATTAATTAATTAATGATCAATTATTAATTAATGATAAAAATAAGCTAAATTAACAATTAATTATTAATTAATATTACAAAATAACCAAGGTGTTTCCATGAAATTTTCAGGATTTGTGAAGTGTTCTGTCATAGAAAAAGTTTGGGAAACGCTGGATTACCCTATTATCTTATCGGAATGGATTCTCCTTCTGTTGACATGTGCAGAAGTGTCGAAAGGTCTCGTATCTTGAAGTTATGCACCGCATAACTTCAAATCTGCATAAAAAAAGATACGCATAAAAAGAGACCAGAGTATGTGTGTGTGTGTGTGTGTGTGTGCATGCTTATATGCACACTAATTTGTGAAGAACTATTTCCCATAAGAGGGATAATTTATTTAGATTTAGTCAGTATTGACCAAAATTATTAGATATATGAAGAGCCAAAGGCTTCAATTCGGCGACATATAACTCATGGCAAAACTCGTAGAAAGGTTGTAAGTTCTGTTCGCTACAGACTTGATATTAACTAGGTCTGCCTACTCACTGATGAGACCTCAATAAAGGTTGAAACCGGTCTGGGTAGTGACCTTCTCTCATAATGTCGAACAATAATACAGCTCCTAGGAGCTAAGTTCACATTATGGGTAAATATCAAGAATAGTGATCGGAGCTTGCTCCACCTTTGACACGAGTTGCCTCAGCTTGCACTACCTTTAGGGTCAGTTGCGGCAGTATCCAGGTATTTGCTTACGCTTGGAATCGCCGAACTTTATATAGTTTATACTATATTTGGCATGAAACTCTTTGAGTTTCTTATTCGGCTGAGAAACTACTGTATATGGGATGTAATATCCCTTAACTTAAACAAGTTATACAGGGTGTTTGGGATAAATTTGACAGTTTCGTAAGGAAAAAGAAAATCTTCTTTGTATCTATTAAATTTAATGAATTGACAAAAAAACATTACAGGCAGAGTTAATTACAATACTATCAACAAGATTTACTCAAAATAACCACCATTAGCATCGATCACAGCTTCAATTCTGCTTCGGAACCTCGAACAAGCTGATGCTACAGTCTCCCTGGGAAGGGCCGCAAAAACTGTTTTAATTTTATCCATTAACTGGGCTTTTGTATTACTGGAAGTGCGATTGGTGTCTTTTTCAACTGCGCCCCATACAAAATAATCCATGGGGTTAAGGTCTGGGGAGTTTGGAGGCCAAACATTTGGACTGGTGAAGTCGTAGAAATTTTCAGACAACCATTTTTGACTTTTCCCAGAGGTGTGGCAAGGGGCCGAATCCTGCTGCCATACATACGGCCTACCATTGGCTACCCTTGTTATCCAGGGCTTGACTACAGTTAGCAACTCCACGAACAAAGCCCGAATTCCAATGCCAGGGTTCTTCAACACCTGTTCCTGCAGATTTGCGAGGAATTCTGCTGTACGAACGCAATTAGATCGTCTGCTAGGGATCTTTCTTCTTGCTACATCCTCGTAGTCACCATTGCAAGTCTCTAGTTCATGCCTGATTGTTTTTACTGTATTCAGGGAGCATTGGGCAGCAGTCGTAATATCCTTATTTTGATGGCGGGCACGAATCATCATGATACAAGTTATTCTCTTCCATGATTCAGGTGGGTTCCAGCTATCCATCCTTTCTGACATCTTGTATATGAATGAAGAAGGGTCCAAACTTTTAAATGAAGAGAAGTGTGTGTTAATACATGTAACTTACGGAAAAATATAATTAATTATAAATATGTCAAATTTATCTCGAACACCCTGTATGTCGCCGAATTGAAGCCTTTGGCTCTTCATATATCTAATAAATAAATTATCCCTTTAAATCTTTATAAATAATAAAAGATTCACCATTTTCTTTGTATAAATGTTCCAAAAAATTATTACTTGATTATTACTTGTAGAGATAATTTTCTTACAAAGAACTCAGTGTCTAGTGGAGATAGCATGCCCTGCAAGTCCTGAATTCTCTGGCTCAAAGCAATGTAGTCTAGATATTCATCACAATGCACAGCTGCAGATCTGCCTGTTGGTCAAAATATGATAATCTATACTGGCAAGGAATTTGATACAATAAAGGCAGAAGTTAATCTTTAGGTGAGCCTAGAAAAGTAGATATCTTGTTGATAAGATGGAAGGATGCTTGTAGACCAACAGATCTAAGTAGTTTGGCTACCTTCTAAGATACCTTTAACATAAACAAAAGTGACACAACAGTCCACCTCTGTATCACTGTATCAATGAGAGGCAAATGACAAGGAAACTATCAACTGAAAATTACCACCTTCTCTACCTCAGGAGGCAAAAAGTTACAGACCTATTGCTTTATTGAGTTGCACCTATAAAATGTTAGAGTGCCTTCTGTACAACAGGTTGTCCACACCAATTATGCAGCATGTCCCGATTGAACAAGAGCTGGTTTTAGAGAAAAACGTGGTTGCTGTGATCAAGTGCTCACTTTAACATCATACATAGAAGCTGGATTTCGGAAGCAAGAAAAAACATCAGCTGTCTTCTTGGACCTAACAGCAGCCTATGATACAGTATGCCGTGAAGGTCTTATATACAAATTGCTTAGCATTGTTCCATGTAAACGGACTGCACACTTAATTTCCTCCATGCTCACTGAACGTTTCTTTCAAGTTATATTAGGAAATAAAATGTCCCGACAACGAAAACTTAATAATGGTCTTCCACAAGGGTCAGTATTGGCACCCTTACTTTATAACCTATACACATATGACTTGCCTGCTACCATCTCATGCAAGTTTTGTTATGCTGATGACACTGTAATTGCCATTCGACACAAAAACATGAGTCACGCTGAAGCCGTACTTACAAAAGATCTGAAAACTATAGGAGAATATTATAAAAAATAGAGGCTCCAGCTCAATCCAGACAAAACAGAAGTATCTAGCTTTCACCTTAATAATCACATGGCAGATGTCACTTTACATATCTTCGTTGAAGGATGTTTACTACAATACAAGAAGTTTCCAAAGTACTTGGGTATTACCCTGGACCATACGCTCTCTTACAAGCAACACCTAACAAACGTTTCTGCTAAGTTAAGAACCCGTAACAACATAATACAAAAACTAATAGGCACGACATGGGGAGCAACAGCCAATAATCTGCGGATTACTGCTCTTGGCCTAGTTTTCTCTGTTGCCGAATATTGCTCACCAGTGTGACTAAATAGCACACATGTTAAACTTGTTGATAGCCAACTAAATAATACAATGAGACTGATTTCTGGCACAATTAAATCAACACCCACACACTGGCTTCCAGCTCTTAGTAACATTGTTCCACCGAATCTGCACAGGACTAAGGCTCTCTTACACGAGTATAAGAAAATCTTAGAGAACACAGCCTTACCAATACATTTAGATCTCCCAGACTTAAGTGTATGACGATTGAGATCAAGACATCCACCACTACAATTAGCCCAACTACTACTACATTCTAACTTTGACTTAAAGCAAAAGTGGCAAGAACAGTGGGAGAGCCATACAGATGACATCACAAAATTTTCTCTCAATGAATTACAAGAAAGTTTTGATGCTTGCTCAGACCTCCCACGAAAATCCTGGACTCAGCTTAATAGAATACGAACTGGTCATGGTGTATGTGCGGACATGCTTTTTAAATGGGGTAAACGACCATCCCCGCATTGTGATTGTGGAGCTCAGAGACAAACTGTGAACCATATTGTGACTCAGTGTTATCTCAGAGCATATTCAGGAGACAAATTGGACTTTTTAAGTGCTATACCCGAAGCTATGAACTATCTGACCAATATGGATGTAACCTTTTAATTTTATTGGTTTTTAAAATGACTTTTAATTTTATATGTTATTAAAGTGTATTGTACTGCATGTTTTGATATTCATGCCATACAAATCAATAAATAAATAAAATCACCTTCTCTATAGTGATAAAGGGTGTCACAGGATATCAAATGATAAAATTTTCATTATATGGAAGATAGGAAGAGGACAAGAGGGTATCTGTGGAAATTAAATTTATGTGCAGTTAAGAAAGGGGCAAGAACTAGATTTTTCTTTACGTAATTTTCTTTATGAAAATTACCATCTTATTAGTCTCCCATCAACTTTGTATCAAATTTTTACAGAAATCATTAGTGACAGAATACAAAAACTAGATTCTGCCAGCTTGGTATATCATACTGGAGACTGGTCTTCCACTCTTCTTTCCCTCTACTCTCTCTTACTTCTTACTCCTTCCCCCCCCCCCCCCCCAGTGCTATTAGAGCAACTCGAGGGGTGACTCTTTCCTCTCAAACTGTAGTTTCCATTATCTAAAAAAAGCAGCTGAATTCAGGTCACGGAGTGGTGGTTGACACGTGACGAAAACTTAACCATTGAAACCGAATGAACTCTAACCAACCTAAAGATACATGCCGGCTTGACCGTCGCCCGGTCAAACAAGGGTCGTGCCCAATATTAGGGAACCAAGATAGTGAAGCCGAAAAATATGCTATTGGAACAAAACACCACCTAATAGACAGGAAAAACATAACTAGCATAGGAACATGGAATGTAAGAACTCTTCACCAGGAAGGAGCATTGGAAATACTACTGCATGAATTAGACAACTACCGATAGGAAATGATTGGACTGCGAAACCAGATGGACTGGAAAAAGAGAATTCCACCATGGACAGTACAAAATCTTAATTTCAGGCAGAGAGGACAACAAACACCAAGGAGTAGCACTTATATTAAAACCAAAGGTTCGAAGCTCTCTATTGTCCTATAATCCTATCTCACCTAGGATAATTAAAGCAAGATTTAAAATCAATCGGATCACTAACTATTATTCAAGTATACTCACCAACTTCGACATCATCAGGAGAAGACATTGAGGAGTTCTATATAGATTTGCAAAAAGCAGGGACTTAAATGCAAAAGTAGGCAAAGCCTGGGATACCTGGCCAAGTAATCGGAAAGTTCGGGTATGGAGAAAGCAATGAACGTGGCAAAAGACTGCTAAACTTCTGCTCAAATAATAGACTAACAATAACAAACACTCTCTTCAAACATCCAAAACCCCAAAGAAAATGGACATGGATATCACCAGACAGACAAACCAGGAATATGTAGACTATATTATTGTAAACCAAAGATGGAAATCAAGTATCCTAAACTGCAGATCCTTCTCTGCAGATTGTGGATCAGACCATAAGCTAGTATTAGCAAATCTAAGAATAAAGTTAAAATCTGGAAGCACTTTTAGAGTCAAAAGGAGACTGAATGTAAAAAAAAACTACAAGACAACAATATTCTAAGAAAATATTAGATAAAAACCTGAAGGAACTACCAAAATAGAACATAAACATCGAAGAACATTGGTGCAAATTAAAGAAAATAATATTAAATTCGGCAGAAAAAACAATAGGTTACACAGAAAGAGGAAGTAAAAAGGATTGGATCTCGAATTAAGTAAAAAGGTTAAGCGATCAAAGGAAAAGCATAAAACTAAAACAGAACTATAACAGAAATGAATATAATAGATTAACCAGAGAAATTAGAAAACTAGTTAAAAGAGACAAGAATAACTGGTTAGAAGAAAAATACAAAATAGCAGAAAAGCTATCAAAAGAAAATAACCTTCATGGATTATATAAACAAATAGACCAAATTAGTAAGACACGGACAACAAAAATTATAATGATCAAAAACAAAGAGGGACAACTAATTGAAAGTAAAACAAAAGGAATGGCCAGATGGAAAGAATATTTCAAAGATCTATATAATAAAAACAGCTCCCAGGATACTACGATTCCAGCCACTGAAATGAAAGAGGAAACAAATATCTTTACCAAAGAAATAATAGCACACAGCATAGAAAAACTCAAAACTAGGAAACGAACAACTTTTGGAACCAATAAAAACATTATTTGAAAGGATCTATAAAAATGAAGCAGTGCCTACTGATTGGACCAAATCAGTCATAACTCCAATATACAAAAAAGGAGATAAAACAGAATGTAATAATTACAGAGGCATTAGCCTCCTCAGTATTCCAAGTAAAGTTTTTACGAAAGTACTCCAAAAACAAATTAAGCCAAATATAGAACTGGCACTAGGAGAAGAACAAGCAGGTTTCAGACCAGGGCGAAGCACAATTGATCAACTATTCACCTTAAGACAGCTAATAGAAAATACACTAGAGTACAACCAAAGTTGCTACATAAATTTCATAGACTTTTGTCAGACATTTGATTCAATCTGTAGAAGAGAACTATGGAAAATTATGGAAGAATTTGGAATTCCCAACAAAACCATAAGAATAATAAAGAATCTGTATGAGAAATCTGAAAGTGCAGTACGAATGGAGGACACCTTAACCAACTGGTTCCACACAGAGAGCGGAGTAAGACAGGGATGCAATCTTTCACCAGACCTGTTCAATCTTACACTGGAAGAGGCAACAAATAAGGCCTTAAACAATGAAGACTCCGGAATCAAAATATATGGGAAAAATGTGACAAATTTAAAATTTGCAGATGACATTTCATGATTTGCAAGCACAGAAGAAAATCTACAGTGAATTTCTGATAAAATAAAGGAATGCATAAAATCTGGATTAAACATAGATATAGACAAAACAAAAATTATGCAAATAGGAAAAAGAAGCACCAATCTGAAAATTGAAATTGATAGTAAGAATCTAGAGCACATAGAAAACTTCACCTACCTTGGGGAAGTTATTGAGTACAATGGTGAAATTATAAAAGATATAAACAGACGAATCAGTCAAGCATCCCAGACTTTTGGACGATTTAATAAAATAAGGAAGTCAAGAGACATCAAACAAGTAACAAAAGTAAGAATCTATGAAACAAGTCCTTCCAATACTCCTCTATGGAAGTGAATGCTGGAATCTCAAAAAGGCTGAAGAGAAAAAATTATTAGTTACTGAAATGGGTTGGCTAATAGTATCTCTGCTGGATCGACTAAGAAACGAAGACATAAGGAAACGACTAAAACAAGAAATAGCAATAATAGACAAAATCCAAGGTTATTATATATATAATAAAACAAATAATTGAAAAAACAAATGACAAATTCAAAACTCTTTAAATCTGCCATTTATAGGTTTTGAAAAGGCATTTCATTCGATCTCAATGTTAGCTATTTCAGAAGAACTTAAAAATTGAGGAAGTGAAACAAAACTTAGATTGATATACTTAGTCATCCATATACGCATGTGTGTGTGTGTGTGTGTGTGTGTGTGTGTGTGTGTGTGTGTGTGTGTGTGTGTGTGTGTGTGTGTGTGTGTGTGTGTGTGTGTGTGTGTGTGTGTTTGCAAATGCACAACTAGTTTCGTCTTCTTCAGGTGCATAACAAGAGGGAACTACCAACAAAAATTTCAAAAGACAAAAAAAATCTAAACATTAAAGCATTAATGTATTAATGTTTGAAACTGTTCTGTGTATCTCTTCATTCTTGGGCATGCGCATGTATTCAAAGTCTCATGAACACCAAAGTTGGATAGCAGTGCAATGACAGTTTGAGAGATTATAGCTGAAGTTAGTGTTGAGATGTACTGGATTGAGGATGATTTCTTTAGGTTCTACAATTCTTCTTTCCAGTTCATTACAGCATCGAAAAATATTTTCCGATTTGTAGAATAAGACTGGATGAGCGGAAAAACTTCCAACAACAATCTCTAATCCAGAGTATTTTAATAATAAGGTGTAACATCTTTTGACTACTTGTATATAGAAATATGAATTATTTTAACTTTACTATCACCCCTAGGTCTGGTTTCCACTGACGAGACCTCAACAAAGGTAAACTGGTCTGGGTAATGACCCTTCCCATAATGCACAGCATTATACATACCTGTAAGGATATGTTCTTTACATTATGGGATACTAAGGCAAGTGATGTTAAGTCATTAGCTTCTATATACAAGTTGTCCCACTCCTGATTACATTTCAGATGAAAATTTGGTTTGCTTACTCCTTGGATAAAGGATTAAATCAAGTATATAATTTCTTGGTATCTTTAACTTCCAACATATATCAGTTCTGTTTCATCAAAATTAACCAAAGTTCTTAAAAAATATAACATCTGGACTTCTTTCACTCCTGTACTTAAACTCTGTTCCTCACTCAGTATGCCCAGACAAAAACCTGAAATATCCTAGTGTTTACCGTATTTGGTGCAAATGCAACATGCCTTATTTTAGCCAGATTGAAAAATCCACTGAATTGCATCTAGAGGGATATAAAAGAGACATCACATATGGCAGAACCAGAGCACGTGCTCTGTCGAACCATGTCCTGAATTCTGCTGATGCTAATGAGGAAAACTCTATCATTCATCCAGTCTTATGGGACAAATTGGAAGATATCTTTCGATGCTGTGATGTACTGAAAAGAAGAATTGTAGAATCTAAAGAAATCATTCTCAATCCAATGCATTTCAACACTAACCTCAGCTATAATATTTCAGACTCTCATTGTGCTGCTATCCAACTTTGGCATTCACAAGACCCTGAACACATGAGCACGCCCAACAATGAAGAGATACACAGAACAGCTTCAAACATTAATACTATAATGTATAGGTTTTTTTTTTTTGTCTTTCGCAATGTTTGTTGGTAGTTCCCTCTTGTTATGCACCTGAAGTCTTCTAAGAAGACAAAAACTAGTTGGGCAGTTTACTTAATTAAAATAGTGTTTCTATTTTTGTCTCTCACCTTATAGCCATTAATCTATTTATAATATATATATATATATATATATATTAGAAACCCTTAAAAATAAAGGAATTGAAACAAAATTTATATTGATATGTTTAGTCTCTCTCTCTCTCACACACACACACAAATTCAACTGCACCTGTGAAATCAGTAACGATATGAAATTTCCTACAAATTTTTTTTTTTACAGCAGCTCTAGAAGAAATTTTAAAACCCTGCATTGGATATACAGAGAAACTATGGTAAATGGAAAAAAAAATAACCTACAATTTGCTGATGATATTGTTCTTTCAGGAAATTCTGCAGAATTTCAACAAATGATCAATGAATTGAATGCAATAAAGAAAATATTAAATATAGCCAAATAAAAAACAAAATGCATAATAAGTACATCCACCAAAAAGTCAGTACAAATGGAACTCCAGGAGACTGATATGGTAATAGCCTCCTATGTTTATCTAGATCAAATGATCACATTAGACGAAGGCTGTGAAGAAGAAATTATATGTTGAATTCAACTTGATTGGATAGACTTTGGAAAGCACTGTGAAACACTCAAAGGAAACATCCCAATCTGCTTAAAAGTATTTGACAGTTGTATATTTGATTCATGACACATGAAAGTGAAACATGGACTTTGACTAAAAAATTTCCCAACAAGTTCAGGAATATCCAGAGGAAAATGGAAGGACCATTACTCTACATTACCATTCTCGATAGAAAATGCAATACTTGTGTCAGAGCTCAGACTAGAGTGAGAGACATTATAACAGAATAGACAGGTCATAGTGCAAGAAGAAACACTCAAAAATTGACAAAGTCAATATCAGAATGTAATTTAGAGTTCGAAAGAGAGCTTCAGGAACACCAAAAGAAATGGTGGAAGGATGAGATTAAAGAGATGGGACTGAATGGAGGACTTCAGGGGAAGCCTTCATCCAGAAGTATAGCTTGATGATGAATAGGGTCTAGCTATCACAAGGTACTCTCTCTCTCTCTGGCAGAAGCATACACCAGAGATTCATAACTGAGTTGTGGTCTAATCAGTGCCCTATACAAACAAAGCAAAAAAAACATCTGTCAGCATCTAAAGAGGCAGAAAATAGGATGCAAATGATGTTCATAACTTTATGGCAACTATATTGCAACTGTCATATGTGAGGAAGGAAACTAAGTCTGCTGTCAAATATGAGTCCACGAACATGGCTACTGGTACAATTGGGTTAAAGTTTATCATAGTCAGCATTCTGGGTCATCATGAAGGCCACCTCTGCAGCAAAAATGTACACAAACTATCTGTTATGAAAATCTGAACTCATTTTGAAAGATAGTCAATGGCTCACTGCATCTGTCTTTCTGTAACCTTCATATTATATGAATGAATATAGTAAGTCATCCACATAGAGTGCAATACTTACATTTGGAGGAAGTCATTTGGTTATGGAGTTAAACTTCATTACAAAACCTTGATACTAAAACCTGAACCTTGTTGGAATTCCTCTTCTTGGATATATGGTTCGGAGAGAGAGAGCAGTTCCCACTAAGACTTCAAAGATTCAGTTGGATCAAAATTTTTTAACAAAGAGAAGGAGATTCTTTCTAACACGCCAAAGTTGTGTAGGTCTTTCAATATTCCAGATCTAAAAAAGCAATGTTTTATGCTTTTTCCATATCAAAGAAAATCAATACTAAGTGCTTGTGTTTAAAAAGCATCTTTAACGGATGATTCCAGCAAGACTAGATGATTGGCTGTTGATTGATATATTGGAAGCCACATCATCATCATCATCATCATCATCATCAAATTCCTGCCATGTACTCTCAAAGGGTGTACAGGATATGATAGTACTACATGAAAAATTTACATCATTACTAAAATCCTATCTACAATTTTCCTCCAAATCAGTCTGTTACTTGTCAAGACTCCAACATCTTCTAAGGCACCTTTTACCATATCAATTCACCTATATCTTGGACTTCCTCTGGATCGTTTTCCTGCCAACCTGGTAGAGAACACTTGTTTTGCTAATCTTTCACATTCCCACGTAGCCCTCTAGCGGCTCTCCGCTAGAGGGCTACATGGTGTGTAGTGCTTTCAGAGAGCTCCCGAAAGCTAAGTATTATTTTGAGTGAAAATTGGAATATTGGTTTAAATCTTAACGTGTAGTTTATTTTTAGTAGCTTGTTGTGTCTGTGTGATTTTGGTGTGAATTCCGCTTTATTTAACTTAGTATTTTAAAGATATGTTTGATAGAGTAGCACATGACGGCAATGCAACGAAAAATAATGGCGTCCAAAAATATGTCGTCTTTGCTCAAAAATTTTAATGTAAGGGAGTTTGTCCAGTGTGATGTGTGTAGGATGTATGCTTTCCCAAAAGAGGCTGGAGTTTGGATGGACAATGATAGTGGTGGGAGACTGTGCAGAAAGTGTAAGGAAAGTGAGGAATTGAAGTATGTGTCAGGTCGTGAGATTATTGTGGTAGAAGAACGCCAAAATGTGAGTGAAAATAGTGGCTTGATAGGAAACTGCGATGTTGTACAAGATGGCAATGAGAGAGGTGATCAAAGAGAGAGTGAAAGTAATTATCCAGAGAGAGAAAATGGTTTAAATGATGAAAAAAAATGAGAAATTAGTTGTAAGGAGTGAGATCACACGGTTACGTGGAGTAATACACAGTGCAAAGCAGCAGTTAGAGTGCCAACAAAATTCTTTCCAGAGTGACATGGCTAACAGAAATAAGCAAGTTTGAAAGGAAAAAATAAAATAAGAGTGGGAGAGTTTCGGAAATGAAAGAAAGAGTGTTGTACGGTGACTCATCAGTAAGAGTGTGATAGATGAGAGTTTAACCAAATCGTACTTGCTGGGTGCAAAATTAAAGGATGTAAGTGAGAGTATTAGAGTGCAAAAACAGAGGGTGAAAGAATTGATAGTTGTGGCAGGTACGAATGAATTGAAAGGAGATAAATTTTTTATGAGAGAGGACTTGAAAGTATTGTTAAAGGTAGCGAAAGAAAAGTGTGACAGAGTTAGGATGGTGAGTGTTGCTGCGGTATGACAGAGAGGAGTTCAGAAGGAGGGCCATAATCGCAAATGACTTTATGCACAGGTTATGCAGATGGTGTGGTGTGGAATGAGTTTGATGGGCGAAAGGATCTGTACAAGAAGGATGGCCCATTTGAATGGATTTGGTGTGTGCGGAGACTGCAAAAAGTGTTGCTGAATGAAGTGAAAATGGATGTGCAGAACCAGGGAAACTAGAACTATCGAGGAGGGGTGGAAGTGGATATGCGGACATCAGTGAGACAGTTGAGTGTAAGAGTGTACCCGAGCCAGTACTAAGGACAAGAAATCAGAATGGAATAGTTAGAATAACGCATCGAGATAGGGGTAGGACAAAGGGACCTCTGCATTTCATGTATACTAATGCCAGGAGTATTAGGAACAAGAAGGAAGAATTTTTGGGCTTGGTTGGCTCTTCCTGGCCACAGGTTATTGGCATTAGTGAAACATGGCTGACGGAAGATGACATAGTTAGTGGGATAGGATGTGTACGTTATAATGTGTTTAGGAGAGACAGAGAGAATAAATTGGGGGGAGGAGTGTTATTGATGATAGCTGATGAACTGCAGCCAAGGAGAATAGAAGTTGTATTGCAGGATAGTGAAAAGAGCTCATTTGAGGCAATTTGGTGTGAGATTGAGACTAGCAGAACAAAATATACAGTGGGTGCTGCTATAGACCAGGTGATGGAATAGATGGTGGAGATAGTATGCATAAACAAATTGATGAAATGAGTAGAAGGAGGGTAATTATTATGGGGGATTTCAACTATGGTAACATTGACTGGAAGGAGGAGAGGACACATGGAAGGGAGGAATTGGATTTTATGCGGTTATTAAGGGATAACTACCTGAGACGGCATGAAATGGAATATACTAGGGGTTCGAGAGAGCTTGACCTGGTAAGAGCATCTGAGAATTTGACTGTAATGAATATAACCATGTTGCCACCTATTGGTGAGAGTGATCATAAGGCTTGACCTGGGAGGTGGCTAAAGGTGTGGAATTTTTGATTAAGACAGGATATATGTGGAATTACCGTGCTGGCAAGTATGACAAGCTTAGGAGATTGCTTGGATCAGTGTCATGGCATGTAAAACTGCAAGGGCTGGATGTCAATAGGGCATGGGAATTGGTCGAGGAGCATTTGCAGGAGGTTATGGCTGATTGTATACCTAGGGTCTGAATAGTAAAACAAGTAGGGGTTAAATGGATGAATAACACCATTAAGCTTGAGCTGCAAAAAAAGAAACAACTGTGGAGGGAATTTAAAGAGAAAGGAGACCTGCAGGCACACGAATGGTATAAAGCGCAGGCTAGAAGGGTAACGAGTGTAGTAAGAAAAGCAGATTATGAAAGGAAATTAGCTATGCAAGCTAAAGAGAATCCCAAACAGTTCTTTCAATATGCTGCAAGTAAAAGAAAAACTGTACACGGCAGAATAATTTTAAGGAATGCCGATGGCAAGGAGGTCACTGAATCAGTTGATATAGTGGAATTACTGAGTAAGCACTTTACAAGGGTATATCATCCAGGTGGTGACATTGAAAGAATGAAGGAACCATTAGTTTATACAGGAATTGTGGTGAATGAAGTGGAGTTGAATAGTCTATTACAGAACCTTAATGTGAATACATCTATGGGATTGGATGGTATACCAGCACGGGTCTTACGTGAAGCGGCGAAAGAATTATCAGTGCCCTTGACCATGTTGTTTAATCTGAGTCTCGGGTCTGGTTTAATCCCGAAGGTGTGGAATGAGGGGAAAATAGTTTCACTGCATAAAGGAGAATCCAAGACTACTGTTGCAAATTACCGACCAATCAGCATATCAGGAGTCGTCGTCAAGGTCTTGGAAAAAGTAGTCAAGGGAAAAATACAGGGATAGATTGATGAAAATGTGATACTGTATAGGGGACAGCATGGCTTTGCGAAGGGTAGATCATGCCTCAGTAACTTGCTCAAGTTTTATAACACAGTGACGGCTGAACTGGATAAGAGTAATGGGTTTACAGTGATACTGCTGGACCTGGCTAAGGACCTGACAGGATACTACATGGAATTCTAATCCATAAACTGCAACATATGGGAATGGATAAAGGTTTGGTGAGATGGATGGGTGGGTGGCTGATGGAGAAATATAAGAGAGCAGTTTATTCAGGAGTAGAGTCCAAAAGACAGCCTGTGACTAGTGGTGTGCTGCAGGGTTCTGTTCTTGGACCACTATTGTTTAATTTATTCATTAATGATATAGGGAATCTAAGAGGAACGGTTCATTTGTTTGCTGATGATGCAAAGTTGGGTAGGGCAATAGTGAATGCAGAAGATGTCAAAATCTTGCAGGATGATTCGGATAGATTGGAGGTCTGGGCTAAGGAGAATGGATGTCAATTTAATGTGACAAAATGTAAGGATATGCATTTTGGGGTGAAAAGATTAGCAGTATACCACATTGGTGGAACTGTACTGCAGGAGACTGACGAGGCCAGGGACCTTGGGAGTGTTGGTGGATAGGGAGATGAAGATTGGGGGGCACATTGCAAAAGTGCGTAAATCAGCTCATCAAATCACTTGGTTGCTGAAGAATACTTTGACAAGCAGAGATAAGCAAATTATTGTTCCTCTGTACCGAGCCTTCATAAGACCTCATCTCGAATACTGTGCCCAGATTTGGTCACCTTGGGTTTCTTCTCGATGGGGAGGAGGTGGAGAGGATCCAAAGGCGAGTGACCAAGATGATAGCAGGTCTATGGAATGAACCTTATGAGAACAGGTTGAAGATTTGTGGGTTGCAGAAATTGGTTGATATGTGGAAAAGAGGAGATATGATTGAGACATTCAAATCGCTGAAGGGTTTCTATAGGATTAATTCAGAGGATATTTTTGAGATCAGGACTAGTGGTGGGAGGACTAGGGGACATCTATGGAAGCTGGGAAAGAGTGTGGTTAGTAAGGGTGTTAGAGCTGGGTTCTTTACTTCTAGAGTGGTAAATGAGTAGAATAAGCTGCCAGAGTCTGTTGTGGGTGCTATGACAGTGAATGAGTTCAAGGCAAGGTATGATAGATACTGTGAGAATGTCGAATAGTTGTGTGGACATGATGTTTAGGGCATCCCTCGATGAGTCTAGGGACTCCTTGGAGTCGCCAGTAGTAGTAGTAATAATAATAATTCTGTTTAA
Source organism: Typopeltis vanoorti (assembly GCF_054136105.1). Classification (NCBI taxonomy): domain Eukaryota; kingdom Metazoa; phylum Arthropoda; class Arachnida; order Uropygi; family Thelyphonidae; genus Typopeltis; species Typopeltis vanoorti. Next base: position 122,386,702 of record NC_143563.1, on the reverse strand, counting down.
GTGACCATACCACCTGATTAGCTCTGCTAATGCATTCCTGGATGCTGACAATGTCAAGTTCTTTCCTAATATCCTCGTTTTTAATATGATATTGCCATTGATGCCATCTGTTCATGCCGCTAATATCTGCGGTCTTTAGTCTTTGGTGAAGTGTTTTACTTCTGATCTAGCTCTCAAATCCATAAGTTAAAACTGGTTTGAACACTGTCTTGTATACAGCTAATTTAGTGTTCCAAATGAATTTAGTGTTCCATATGAATTTATTCAATTGACTTCCTACCATACTAGCTTTGTTGATTCTGTCGTCTATTTCCATATTTAATTTACCATCTTCACTAAAAATTGTGCCTAAGTAGCTAAAATGTTTTACTTGTTCCATAGGTTCTCCGTTCACAACCAGTTCACATTTTCAATGATTCTGCCTATTTTCATTGTCTTTGTCTTTTTATTGCTGACCTTCATACCATATCTATTACAACAGTTATTCAATTTAGTCAAGGAATCTAGCAGACGCGTAGCGGATTTATTGATAAGTATAACATCGTCCACATAAAGCAAAGAGCTGATATTAACATCTCCAATTTTGATTTCATGTTTAATACCACTTTCCTTCATAATGTGATCCATATATATAGTGAATAACAGACAGAATAATGTACATCCTTGTCTCACACCAGATTTAACATTAAACCATCTTCCTGTACTTCCTTCAATTCTAACTGCTGACTTACAACTCAAATAAAGACTAAGTATTGCTTGATATAATGCCCCATTGACACCATATAACTGTAGCGTATATTGAATAGCTTCTCTCTTGGCACCTTATCATATGCCTTTTCCAGATCTACAAAACTCAAATAGAGATCTTTTTTATATTCCCATGATTTTTCCACTATTTGTTGTAAAATGAATATCTGATCCTGACAGCCTCTGTTTGGCCCGAATCCAGTTTGTTCTTCACCAAGCTTTTATTCCACAATTCTTCTCAACCGTTTCTCACATTGCATTTTGAAATAATGGTTTTTCTCTTTAGAAACCATAAAAAATGAGAGTTAACCATTTTCTTCTAGAATCATGCACAAGGAGCTGGGAAGAGTTTGGTAAGAATAGAGAAGGCAAATATCAGGAAGCTATTTTAAAAGCTTAGAAATGGAGGAAATAGTATTTGTAAAAGAAATGAGAGATGATAGAGGCGACATGGAAACTAAAGAAAAAGATATTCTGCATGTTTGGAGAAATTACTATGAAAGATTGCTAAATGAAACAAGCAATGACAACACAGCTATAGAAAGCAATGAAGAGGAATACTTAAGGTAGGGGGGGGGGGAACTATCAAAATCCAGAAATGTAAAAAAAGTATTCTGGTGGCTGCAATGCACAAATCAAAAGGCTGTAAAAAGGTTGAATTTCTGATAAGTGGAGTACAGCTTTCATAGTACCAATACAAAAAAAGGGAAAGAAATAAAACTGAATGTGAATTAGAGAGGAATTTTCCTACTCAGTGTTCTAGAAAAGACTTAATCAAGCATACTCTGAGAAATAATAAAAACTGAGAAAGAGAAACTAGGAGAAGAACAAACTTGGTTCAAACCCAAATAGCAACTGTCAGGATGAGATTTTCACTTTTAGATGAACAGAGAAATTATGAAAATATAACAAGGATCTGTATTTACATTTTGTAGAAATGAAAAAGGCATACAACAAAGTTCCATGAGAAAAGTTGTTCAGAATCCTACATACTGAACTACATTCTACAAGGCTATATTAAAAGCTGTTTATAAGAATGCAGTTGCAGCAGTTAGAATAGGTGATGATTTGGGGAAATGGTTTAAAACAAGCAGAGGTACTAGACAGGGGGACCCAATATTACCAAGCATTTGCATTGCACATTTAGAAAGAGCAATGGATAAAATGAAGGGAGATGCAAAAGGAATATCAGTGCATGGGATGAGAAATAACAATCTGAGATTTGTAGATGACATTGTTATTATTGAAGAAGGCAAAAGAGAACTACAAAAAAACATCGAAACTGTTAAATGAGGAAGGGAGAAGATTTGGACTTGTTATGAAATTGGAAAAAAAAACAAAGACAATGGTAGAAGAACATGAATCAAAAGATACAAGTGGATGGAATTGAAAAAATGTAGAACAATTCACATATTTGAGAAGTAAAATGACATGTGATTTGAACTGCTTGCAAAGGGAAGAACAAATCTGAAGGCCATGGATAACTTCTGGAAAAGTAAAGTGATCAGCCTGCAAACAAAACTAAGAGTATTGGAAACATGCATCTTTAGCGGTGTACTGTATGGATTTGAAATGTGGGTAATAAATAAGTAATCAAGAAAAGAATTTTAGCATTTCAAAGAACTTGTTACAGGAAGATTCTAAGAATAGGATGGGTAGAGAAAGTCACAAAAAGAGCTCTATTGGAAGATACAACCAAAGGAGAATCTAATGCAGAAGATTAAAACAGAAGCTGCAATTATTTAGACACATCTGCAGAATGAGCGAGGACTGAAAGATAAAGACATTCATGTTTGGTATTATGGACGGTGTAAACAGAAGAGGTAGACCATACAGAGAATGGATAGACAACATAAAGAACTTGTGTGGAATGGGTGTACAGAAACTGTGAGACTGTGCACCGGACAAAGAAAGGTGGAAGAAGATAGTGAAGGAGGCATTGGACAGTGAGTCCATGATGATGATGATGAATCCTACATTATATTGTGTAAATGAAACTTTATACAAAGCAATTCATAGACTATGCCGAAAACTATAAATCAGCAGTTAGAATTGAAGAAAGTAGTGAACCTCCGTAGCTCAGTCAGTATAGATGAAGTCCTTTGGTAGGAAAGACCTGGGTTTGATTCCTGTCAGTGATGTGAGGAACCTTTTATCTGGTCTCTTTCGATGAAAGGTGAATTAGCTGGTCTATCATGAGGTAGGGCTTTTCCCACCTGGAAACTCAGGTTTTACATCCCCCAGAACAGACAAACCAGCTCCATGAACATACCTCTACAGACATTAGGGGTAACTGCCTTATCCTCGTATTACGGTTGGTAAGTCCAAGGATGCTTAGAAGGCCGTAGATGCTTAAGTGCCTGTTAAAGCCACTGATGGAGATGGATAGGAAGATAGTCTGAATGTAAAATCAGGTATAAAACAAGAGTGCAGACTTTTTCCACTATATCATCTATAAGGCCAACATTAAGAAAGAAATTAGTATTTAAAAGAGGGTGTCAGCTTCATAAAGTAAACAGCCAAGATTAACCTTCCTTTGTTATCTTTTTAAGGGATTATGTAACTAAATTGAATAACTGCTATAAAAAATTTGGTGTGAAAATCACAAATAAAAAGAAAAAAATCAATGAAGAGGAGTAGCAACATGGATTATGAAAAGTAGTCAGATAAATACTCATCCTAACAAGGTGAGTGAGTATGAGAATGACCAAGTCTCTGAAGCAAAAACAATGAATAGGATAGTCAATTCACAAAGTAAAGGTGGGTGGTGGCCTAAAGGAATGCTGCAGTTTCGAAATATTGTAATGCCAGAAGTATCAGGAACAGGAGGAAAAGTTTTTGGCATTGGTAGTGACCTCATCAACAGTTATTGGCATTAGAGAGACATGGCTAACAGCAGATGATGTAGTTACAGTACAGTGAAGGGTTTAGTATTTTCATGGAACATAGGATGGGGAGAGGAGTACTGGTGATGATAGCATATGAAGTGCAGTGAAAAAGAATAGGAGGTGGGCAGGAACATGGCTGTTCATTTGAAGCAGTCTGGTGTGAAATCAAGGCCAATAAGACGAAACATACAGTTGTTGCGATAGGTCAGGGAGTTGAGCAGATGATCTGAAAGACATGCATCAACAAATTAGTACAATGAGTGCAGATCTAGGGAATACATGGGGGGGGGGGGGGGATCTTCAACTATGGAGAGTGATATATAGGGTGGATGGAAGAAAGATCATATGGCAGGAAGGAAACAGAATTTATACACCTACTGAGAGATAATTACTTGAGGCAGCATGTGCTGGTGAGGACTAGGGATGTGAGAGTATTGGACCTGGTCATAAGATCAGAAGAGCTATCCATAACCAAGGTGACCACGTTGCCTTCAAGTGGCAAAATTGACCATGCAGTCTTGACTTGGGAGATTGTAAAACATGAGGAATATTCTGTCAAGAAGAGTTATATATGGAACCACAAGGCAGGTGATTATGACAAGCTTAAATCTGTGACATGGCATGAAACACTGCTGAGTAAGGATGTTAGTATTACATGGGAGATAGCTAAGGATCATCAAGAGGAAGCTATATTAAACTGTCTACCTAAGGTAAGGAGGATAACCAGGTAGGAGTTAGATGAATGAGTAGTATCATTAAGCATGAGCTGCAGAAGAAGAAAATGCTGTGGAGGGTATATAAGGAGAAAAGTGAGCAGCAAACTCATGAATAGTACAAGGCTCAGGTAAGAAGGTCACCAGCATGGTAAGGAAGGCAAAATCAGATTATGAGAAAAATCTAGCCAATCTGGCAAAAAAATAAATAAAATAAAAAAATAACCACAGTGACTTTATTATATGGCAAGTAAGAGGAAAAATGAGTAACCTTAATGCAAACTGATTGTAATGAGGTGACAGAAGCAAATAAAATATTTGAGTTACTGAGTGAGTGCTTTGCAAGGGTATATCATCCAAGGGAGGTTACTGCTGTAACATGTGACAGACACTAATATGGGAACATAAGTGGATGAACTGGAGGTTCAAAGATATGGCAGAATCTCAATGTGAATACAGCTGTGTGATTAGATGGAATATCAGTTTAGATTTTGTGAGAATGTGCAAGGGAACTAGCAATGACTCTGACTAGGCTCTTTAATTTAAGTCTCAGCTCTGGTAGAGATCCAAGGGAGTGGAAAGATGGTAAAACAATTCGTTTGCATAAGGGAGATTCTAAAACTGCAGTAGAAATTTATAGACCAATCAGGCATGATGGTAAAAGTATTGAAAATATTGGTCAAAAAAGGGAATTCAAGAATGAGTGGAAAAGAATATGATGCTGCATGAGGAGTAACATGGGTTTATAAGGGGTCAGTCATGTCTTAGTAATTTACTGACTTTTTATAATAAAGTAACAGCTGAGATGGATAAAGGAAATGGCTACACAATGATTCTGGTGGATTTTGAAAAGGCATTTGACAGAATACAACACGGAACTCTCTTATGCAAATTAGAACAAATGGGGATGGATATGGCACTGGTTATATAGATAAGAGAGTGGCTGCTGGACAAATATCAAAAAGTGGCATATGGATGGGCAGAATCAAGGCAAAAACAGGTGACTAGTGGTGTGCTGCAAGGTTCAGTGCTGGGACAACTACTGTTTATAATTTGTACATAAATGATTTAGGAAATATTCAGTTGTCTGCTGATGATGCAAAATTAGGTAAAGTAATAATTAATCAAGGTGATGTGGAGAGCTTGCAGGATGATTTACATAGGCTGTCAATATGGTCAAAAGATAATGAGCGTCAGTTCAATGTGGAGAAATGTAAAGTTATGCATTTTGGGATAAATAGATAGCAACTTGTTCCATACAGTTCCATCATATCACATTGATGGAACTGTATTACAGAAAGATGAAGCTGGAGATTTAATGTTGGTGATAGTCTTAAAGTTTAGAGGACATACGGCTAAGGTTGATAATGTAGCTCATAATATAACTTGGCTATTGAAGAACACACTAATAAATAGAGATAAGGAAGTGGTTATTCCACTTTATAGAGTCCTGATACATCCACATCTAGATTACTGTGGCCAGGTTTGGTCTCCAGGGTTTACTGAGGATGAGGAAGTGGTGGAGAAGATTCAGAGGTGGGTGACCAAAATAGTGAGTGGTCTGTGGAATGTTCCCTATTAGGACATACTGAGAGTGTGTGGATTGAAGAAGTTGGCTGATAGGAGAAAAAGAGAGGACATGATAGAAACATTTAAATTGCATTTGAATTTTATAGGACTGATGCAGGGGAAATGTTTTCAGCACTTTTCTAGATGGGCGAGAACAAGAGATCATCCTTGGAAGTTGAATAAAGGTGTGATTAGTAGGGGTGTGAAGACTAGATTTTTTGCTCAGAGAGTTATGAATGAGTGGAATGGGTTTCCAGAGTCAGTCTTGTGCGCTTTGTCTGTTAATGGGCTCAAGGAGAGATATGACAGACTGTGTGGATAGTTTGGGCCTTCTGTGATGCACCTTTGGACTCCATGAGGTGCCAGTACAATAACCATAATAATAACAACAATACATATCATGTATCATGATATATACATATCATGTATACATATCTTGAAGGAAGATAAAGGAGATAAGGGTGGTGGTGGTGTTAGAGAAGGGCCTGAAATTTGAGAACCCTGTTAGAATTCTGACAATTTCACGATGGATTATGATAATTATGAGGAGTTGGCATACAGAAGTAAAAACGTCATGGTTCCAGTGTATAAGGCCCTAATCAGGCCACATATATTTATTAGTGTGTATGTGCAGTTTTGGTTATCTGATTTTCATTGAACTGTAACTTTAACAGTAAGTGTTCAGTGACTAGGATGAAACAGACTGTTGGGAATGAGGTAATACCATTTGCAAAGTCTTACTGATAAGAAGACGAGGGAGTGATATGATTGAATCATACAAGTTGTTAACATGGAATTCCAGATTAACCACGCTACTGGCCAGGACATATATATACGTCCACATTTCCATGGATGCGAAGTGCATATTAAAATTATAATACCATTGATGTTACATTGAAATTTATGATGGATACAAAGCTTTTGAGGGTGCGTATTTAATCTTTAATGGCCGGTAAGGTGGTTAACATGAAAGGGATATTTCAAGCGTAGAACAAAAAGCCATTCCTGCAAGCTGAATAAGAAGCGTGTGAGCAGAGGAGTGTAATTTGGGTGTAGTTGATGAGTGCTGAAATAGTTAATAAATTTAAGTCAGTTTGATGAGATCAGTCTGATCCAGTGCAGACCTCTTGTGATAAGTCTTTGATGCTATGGAGGTCTGATGATGATACTGTTTCAGTGGAGTGACATGAGATATTCAGATGTTTGTTGATGATGCAAAGTTGGGAAAAGTTATATGGAGTAATACTAATATCATGTCCCATCAGAAAGATTTACACAAACTTAGCTTGATAAATGAGTGGAAGTTTCAGTTTTCATATAAAGTGCAAGATATTTCACACATTTGTATAACTTGAGTCTCAGCTCAGGAATGGAAGGAATGTATGATAGTTCCATTGCACAAGGGTGGTGCAAAAACTGATGTGTCTAACTACCGACCTATTAGTATCTCTGGTGTAGTAGTAAAGATTTCAGAGAAGTTGGTAAGAACTCGCATACAGAAATGGGTAGACAAGCATTCTATACTCTGCAGGGAACAGCATGGGTTTACTAAAGGAAGGTCATGTTTTAGCAATTTTCTCATATTTTATAACAATGTTACAGCCGAGTTTGGATAAAGGGAATGGATACACTATGATAATGTTGGATTTTTTTAAGGCATTTGATAGGATACCACACAATAGGCTGTTGCGTAAACTGGAGAATATGAGATTGGAATATAATCTATTGGCTTGGATCAGGGGATGGTTGATAGACAGATATCAAAAAGCAGTATACAGTGGGTGTGAATCTGTCAGATTTAAGGTAACCAGTGGTATACCTCAGGGTTCAGACCTTGGGCCATTATTGTTCAATCTATACATTAATAACATCAAACAGGTTCTATCATCAGATTTACAATTGTTTGCTGATGATACGAAGATAGGCAGGGCAATCAGGGATACTACTGATATTCAGCAATTACAAAATGATTTGAATAGACTGGAAATCTGGGCAAACAAAAATGGCTGTCAGTTTGATGTTAGTAAGTGTAAAGTTATGCATTTTGGCATGATTAGAGTTCCATCAGCATATTATATTAGCAGGATTATGCTACAAGAAACTGAAGGGGATATTTGCAACTTTTACTATGTGACAAAGGTCACATAGTAAAAGTTGCAAATACAACTCAGAGAATAATTGCTATGTTCAAGCAAACCTTGACATGTAAGGATAAGGAAGTAATTTTCCTCTTTATAAGGCTTTGATAAGACCATGCCTGGATTATTTTCCACAATTTGGTCTCCCAGGTTCCAAGGGATTTAAAGAAGCTGTGGAAAGGATGCAAAGAAGAGTTACAAAGATTATATCTAGATTATGGGATTTAGATTATGAGGACAGATTGCGAGTATGTGGATTGCAGACTTTGGTTAACAGGAGAAAGAGGGGTGGTGTGATAGAGCTCTATAAACTTTTGAATGGGTGTTATAGCATTTCAAATGATGAAATTTTTTGTTATATGGAAGGCAGAGAGAAAACACGGGGGCATTCAGGTTGTTTTCAGTCACGAAAGGGGTAAGAGCTAGGTTTTGCTTTTTCAGAGAGCAGTGAGTGAGTGGAATAATTTGCCCTTAGGGGTAGTGAGTGCATCTAGTATAAATGAATTTAAGGGAAGGTATGATAGCTGGGTTGGGTAATTTATAGCCTCCCTCAATGAGTCCTTGACTCCCCGGAGGTCTCAGATAATAATAATAATAATTACATCATAAGTGCAAAGATACAGGCCTAAGAAATGTGTTAGTCTGCTCCACCTTCTACGGTTGGGGATGGGGGAGAAAAGAGACTTGAAATTCAGAAGGCATACACAATAGATGTTAAGGCTATAAAGCATATTATGCACAGAAGTAATAGCACCATTGGATTGATATTACTATGATGAAAACACGAAAAATGAAGTTATGAACACACTGATGCTGTCCAGATATTTTGTATGTCGCTATAATTTCCTGGTACTTTAAGCCAAGAGAGAGAGAGAGAGAGAGAGATAACAAATGATATTTACGTGCATGAGCTAAGCTAAGTGCCCACAGTCGCAGGTAAGAGGCAGTATGAGAAATGGATCCTAGACAGTATTCAATTGTATGAATAGCCTGATTAATGAATAATTCTCCGAGTCCTACATGGTTGGGATCATCTTCATGATGAGATTCTTCATTCTGTGAAGGAGGGGAGAAAAATTCAAATTCATTTACTTAAGTTTTATGCATAAATACATGAGATTATAAGCACAATAAAAAAACTTAAAATTATAATTTAAAGAAATTATAAGACAATTCCTTATAGCTATCTTCCTTCAATCTTTTATAGTTTCTAGCTTCACCCTACTTACAATTCTCTAAACAACACAAATTTTTATCTAATGAAATATGTATCCATTTTAGGCATACTTGTAAGCAAACAACATGTTACATTTGTTATGTCTATCGAAATATCTACATGATACAGCTCAATGGATGAACCATTTTTCATGACAACTAATATTTAAGGCTCTGAGAAAAATTGTTATACAAGTTTCATTTTTCTTAAACTGGATAGTAATTGTTATGCTAGTGACCAAAATTGTGGAAACCTTTTGGAAAAAGTGTATTTTTGAGGTTTGATGGCTCATAACACCACTTTTTTTGGTGTAATACCATAAAATTATATATCAATGGAAAGATAATTTAATCAAGAATGTAATGCAACAAAGTTTGTTCAATTATCTGTATTCTATAAAATGTTATAGCCAAATAACCAGAAAAAAGAAGCACAACTTGCTTAGGTTGATATGAAGTAGCTTTCCTTCATTTGAATGTAGCCAATGAGCATGAGTGCTTAGAGAGCCAATCAGCAGGGCCGGCAGAAGCGGGCATGCAGCATGCAGGCGCCGCCACGAAGGAGGTGCAGTCGCCGGGGTACCGTTCATAAGTTCATTTTTAAGAAACAAAATTTTTATCATGAAAACAAAAAATTCATAGAATGTTCAATATTAAAATAAATAAGGCCGGATACACCGAATAAAAATTTAAAAAAATTGTATATTGCCACCTCTTTGATCAACTGGCTGTTTACAATTTTGTAGCGATAGCAGGCTAAATGTTTGCCTACAGAATGTTGTGTCTGCTGCAGTCTATCTAAAGGGAAATGGTGAACGGTTTTTATGTGCAGAAACGTACAAAACATTTGTTGCTAGTTAACCAGTCATATGGTACGCATCTCAGTAAGCTACTGACAGTAGCGCAGTGCGGACTATTATTTCGTCTCTGTGTCATGTTGTGTAATAATTTCTTGTGGATATAAAATAGAAATGGAATCAAAAATTTAAAAAAAAGTTATCCGGTGCACAAAATCGTAAGCGTCATGCTGCGAAAGAAGCAGATGTTAAGAAACAAACTGGGGCTCTTAATAAATTTGTTAAAATATTCAGATGCAGATTGTAACCATAACTCGATACATCAGAAAACAGAGTTGAAGAACCGTGCACATCATCCAGTTTGCATGAAAGTACTGCTGTAACTACTGAGCAAGATAACAAGACACATAATTTAAGTGAAATACAATTAGAAGATTTAGTTGTAGTTGACCACGAAACTAACACATTGTTAGTCTCTGTAAATTTAGAACATCCGGGTGAATGGGGAAATATTAATGAAAAATTACGAGTTGTTTTAATTGAAATGGGACCTGTTCAAAAGAAAAATATAATATATCCCAGAAATACATATGGTCATAAATTTGGCGACACGTATTATAATAGAAAAATAGAAAACGGTGAGCTCATGCCAAGAACATGGCTCATTTATTCTGAAACTTTAAATTCTGTTTTTTGCTTTTGTTGCAAACCTTTCCCACCTACCGAATCAAGTAGTCTTGTAGAAGGTTATAACGATTGGAGAAATGTAAGTACAACTTTGCATAGACATGAGACTAGTTTAACTCACATGAAAAATTTCTTAAAATGGAAGGAAGTTGATAAAAATTTAAAAAATAAAACTACTATTGATTGCCAGACTCAATGGAAAAGAAACATTGGATGAGTTTTAGAATGCTTGATTGAAATTATAAAATTCCTTGGTAGCCAAAATTTAACTTTTTGCAGATCATCTGATAAATTATATGAAAGGAATAATGGCAATTTTTTAAAATTAGTCAAACTGTTTGCAAAGTTTGATCCCGTTATGGAAAATCATATTGAAAGGACTCTACAACGAAACAATAGAGTACACTATTTGAGTAAAGACAGTCAAAATGAAATATTGGAAACTTTGAGTAACGCAATCAAGGATACAATTTTATTATCAATTCAAAAATCTAAATATTATTTCATAATTTTAGACTGCACACCTGATGTAAGTAAAACACAACAAATGACCATTATCATTATTTGCTTTGTTTCCTGTGACAATGGAATTGTCAAGATCAGGGAAAACTTTTTAGGTTTTCCTTGATATATCAGATTCCACGGGACGTGGTTTATGTGCAACAATAATGGAACAACTGGAAAATGGAACATTCTCATTGAAGACATGCAAGGTCAAGGGTATGACAATGGGGTAAATATGAAAGGGAAAAAATATGGGCTCCAAAATTTGCTTTTAAACAAAACTCCTCGAGCTTTTTACGTGACATGTGCTGCTCATACTCTAAATTTAATCATTAACGATGCAGCCAAAGTGAATGCAGATACAATTAGTTTCTTTGCAATTATTCAAGAAATATACAATTTCTTTTCATTCTCTTACAAACGTTGGGCAACCTTTTAAAGTTCGTAAAAAAATTAACATTGAAACAGCCATCAGAAATGCAATGGGAAAGTAAAATTAATGCAATCCGCCCTCTACGATATCAGTTACGAGAAATTACGATGCACCTTTTGAAATTTTAAATAATGAAAATTTTAATAAAGAAACTCAGCATGAAACACAAACATTATGTGCTAAAATAAAGGACTAGAGATTTATTTGCTCTCTTATAACTGGGCATGATTTACTTAACAGAATAAACCCTGTGAGTAAAATGCTTCAAGACAAAAATATGAACATTACACTTGCCGAAAACTTAAAAATATTCTTACAAGAGTATCGATTAGATACAAATTTTAAACAAGTTCTAAAACAGCAAAAGAACTGAGTGAAGAGGTGGACGGAGAACAAGAATTTAAAACTGGTACGGAAGTCCGACAATTTGACTACGAGCATCATGACGAAACGCCACAATCGCTAGAAAATAATCTAGCGAATGTGGCGTTTTCGCTAGAAATTATCATAAAAACATATTATGATAATTTCAATTTCTTGTATAGATTACTACAAATTAATAACGAAGATTTACAAAAACATTGTGACGATTTAGAGATTCTCTTGAAGGATGGCAACAATAAAGATGTAAATGCAATAGAACTTATATATGACGAGTTATGTACTTTCCGGGATATTTTTCGGAAGGATAATTTAAATATTCAAAACCCTTTCGATATTCTTAATTTTATGATGTCCAATAATTTATCTTTCCCTAACTTTTCAAGTGCTTTAAGAATACTATTAACCTTACCTGTTAGTGTAGCAAGCGGTGAACGTTCCTTTTCCAAGTTGAAATTGATTAAAACCTACTTAAGAACAAGTATGTCACAAAAAAAGGCTCGTTAGTTTGGCGTTAATAGCCATTGAAAATGATATATGTGCGGAATTAGACGTTAAGACCATTATTTCTAATTTTATGAATATGAAATCAAAAACCCTAAAATTTTAATTTAAAAAAATTTCAAGTATATTTACGTGATTTAATTTATTTTCTGTTATTCTGTACGGATGTTATTTTTTGAATACTTATATTAAATGTTCTAATTATTTCTGAATTCTTTTCTTATTTTCTCATCTATCTTGAGTTTCTTTTATTTTCCTAAAAGATATTTCCACTTATAAAAATTATTTACAAGTTACTAAGAATTTCGTAATTTGTAAAATGCAAGAATATTTTAAACTTTAGTTCAAATAAATTTTCACTATAATCAAAATTCATTTTAATTTTGTTAGCGATTTGGGTCGGTGAGAAGGCTGTAATCCCTGTATCATTATATTCAATGATTAAAGTGAAGTTCTTTATCAAAATTTGCTTTAACTTTTGAGAATTTTTTTGAATATTCGGGTTTTTAACGATTATCCTGCCTAGTCAACACCCCGGTTCGTTGCATTTAGCGAACCAACGTGTGGTTGTTTTGTCAAAATTTATTTAAGAAATTTCAAATAATTTAAATTTTTATTATCATAAAAGAACCACACAAGCCCAGATCGTTACAGGGGCGCTTAGATAGACATTGAATGCAGGCGACAAAGACCCTAGCACCGGCTCTGCCAATCAGGTGTCATCTTGTTTTGGCAATGAACCAATAAGGTCACAGTAGGATTCAGCTATTGATGTCATGTATTGGAGCTGAGAGATAGACATTTGTCATTGTGTTATGTGATTGCTATCAGGATTTTTTTTTTTCTTTCATTTAGTGAGCTTGTAAAACGTAATAAAATTAAAGAAATGGTGCAAAGAGTTGACTGATCACCCAGAAAGCGATGTAAAATAGCACTATTAAGTGAACAAGGCCAGTTATGAAGAAATTAGAAGAAAAATTGGTGGAAACTTAACCAAAGGTGGCATTTCTAAATTTTTTGAAGAGGTATAAGGAGACTCAGTCACTACAAAACCAGACTGGTAAAGGCAGGAAAAGGTGCACAACAGCAAGTGATGATAGAAGAATTGAGAGACTGTGCCTATGTGACAGAAGAAAATCATCTGGGTGTATACAATATGAAGTTGAGTGCAAGGCCTGTTCAGCGCGGACTGCATGAATTTGGTCTAAATGCTAGAATTCCACAAAAAAAGCTATTTTTATCTCTCAAACAAAGGTTGAAAAGATTAAACTGGGTTAAAACCCATGTTAACTGGACAGCGGAACAATGGGACAGTGTTATTTGGAGTAATGAGACCAATATCTCCCTGTTTGGTAGTGATGGCATAAAATACGTAAGGAGAAGAATTACATCCTGATTGCATTACACCTACCATGAAATACCCACTTAGTGTTATAATCTGGGGTTGTATGACATCAAAAGGTGTGGGCAGAATTTGTGTGATTAATGGGAATATAAATGCCCAAAAATACAAAAATGAAATACTTGAGCCCAAACTGAAGCCTTCTGCACATGATCTTTTCCAAGATAATGAAGCATTTATATTTCAACAGGATTCAGCTCCATGTCATGTTGCTGCTGTGTGCAAAAAGTGGTTTCAAAATAATCATATTCCACTGCTGGAATGGCCCAGGAATAGCCCAGACCTTAACCCAATCGAAAATCTATGGAGCTGACTAAAGAAGTTAGTCAGAAGCAACCCGGCAATAAAACCCAATTAATAGAAGCAATAATTCAATCTTGGTTTCACATTATAACAGCTGCAGAACTAAAAAAACTTGGTTCACTCCATGGGAAGGCATTGTAAGGCCGTAATTAATGCTAAAGGTTACCCAACTAAGTATTAATTCACATTGTGAGAATTTTTGTATATCTCATTTTTTCTGTGTGTGTTTCACTTTTCTTCTTTATAACTGCTGTTCTAATAAAAAATCCTTCATAATAATTATTGCATTACATTCTTGATTAAATTATCTTTCCATTGATATATAATTTTATGATATTACTCCAAAAAAAGTGGTGTAATAAGCCATCAAACCTCAGAAATACACTTTTTTCAAAAGGTTTCCACAATTTTGGCCACTAGTGTACTTTTACATATAGACAAAGACATTTTCACTGTGACAAGTGGCACAAGAAATTTATGCAAGTTATCCTTAGGCCACTGATGATTTAATCAAAGCTGGTGGATGTAAATCACTCTCATCTTCTTACATTAATCTTCTTGCCTAATATTACTTAAGTAACAACCATTATTTAAATTCTTTCTCAGGATAAGTCACACCTAACACACAATTGCACTTATATTCTCACAATAAATAAGAAACAAGATTAGTAAGTGTATTATTATAACATTACAAATGTGCTGCAGAACAATTATGCTACACAATACTTCATAAGAAGGTTATGCTCTGTTTCTAGTAGAACTAGGAAATCACTAATGCTAGAAAGTTACAAGCACGTTATTTATAAATGTAATTAATGAATGTTAAATCATGTTATGGTTGGATAGAATATATTTGCTGAAACTTTTCTTGTATCAATAAACAAGTTTCAGTGTATATGATGCTGTGTAACATACAGAAGTGAGCCATATATTAGAGGAATCAAGGGTGAAAGAATTAGAGGAGTATCTAGTGTTGATTGGGTTAGATATTAATAGGGTTATGGAAAGAGATGACATATCACCATGTATTATTAAGGAATGTGCAAAAGAGTTAGCTATGCCCTTGACCTGGTTATTTTATGAGTCTTGAATTGGAGAAGGTTCTCAAGTAGTGGAAAGAAGGCAAAATAGTGCCTCTCCACAAGAATTTTTCTAGGATAGATGTTTCCAATTATAGACTCGTCTGTATATATCTTAGTGTTTAGGTTTATACATTGATTTTCCAGCATCATATATTTTTAAGGAAATTCACAATGTAATGGTTAATAAATAAACTTATTTACTTACTATCCTATATTTTGCTGAAGTCAAATCAGCATTATCAGGGAAAAATACACTTGTATTAGACATGTGCACACAGGCACACTTCAGGAACAACGATGAAGAAACCGGAGAGAGAGATACAAGAGAACTAGAGTCCTACAATTACATCACCTATTACTTCAGTTGGAAGTAATAGGTGATATTATTATCAGGGATAATATTATATATTATTATAGATAATATTATCAGGGAAAAATACACTTGTATTAGACATGTGCACACAGGCACACTTCAGGAACAACGATGAAGAAACCGGAGAGAGAGATACAAGAGAACTAGAGTCCTACAATTACATCACCTATTACTTCAGTTGGAAGTTCTTGGTCATTGGGCTGACTCTCTGTAGATGAGGATTTCCCATATGAGGAGGGGGTCTGATACAACCATATTTGTTTAGGTTGGGAGAGAAGGAAATAGCTGCAGATGATTCCAGAAAAATGTCTCTTGACTTTTTATCTGCTCCCCGAAAGACCAGCTACAACCTTTGAATTTACCTGAATTTACCAGGTACTCTGCAGCTGCAACCCTTCTTATTATGGACAAACAGGCAGGAGAGCCAACATCCATATAACAGAATACCAAGATTAACATCTGATTTCATACCACTATGGCTGCTGAGGATTAGCAGACCATGTCCTGGATATCAGGCACAGAATCCACTGGAAAAAAGCTGCCTTACTCCACCAAAGTAAATTCAAGTTCAAGAGACTTTTTTTGGAATCAGCTGCAGCTCTTACCCAACACCCCCAACCTAAACAAATATGCAATATTTCATCTCCGTCACAGAGACATCGGGGATTACAAAAACCTTTTGTAACAACACACACACAAATACAATACAAAGTGAAACTAAAGTCCTATCTAGGTGGTGTGCCCTCTATGGGCATTTGCAGGTGGCCTGGGATGTAAAGAGGGATCTCTGATAATTAAAGTTTCCCCACCCCTCCCATCAATATGGCATTATTAAAACTCTGACCAATAGAGCCCACAATCTTTGTTCCAGTAAAATTGCCCTTTCAACCGAACTCAAACACATACACAATACCTTCCTTTCCAATGGCTATAATGACTACAGAATTAAAAAAATAATCAAGTCCTTCCCCATTCCCCAACCATCTCTTCAGAAGGACTTCAGAAATGCCATCACCATTCCTTACATCCGTGGTACTTCAGAAAAAATAGCCAGATCATTAAAAAAGTACAAGCTCCATACAGCTTTTAAACCCCACCGCATACTTGCTACCCTTATCCACTCCACTAAAGACCAGCTCCCTTCTCTTTCAGTGCCTGGTGTATATAGAGTACTTTGTTCCTGTAAACTTGCCTACTTCGGACAAACAGGCAGGTCAGCATCCATCCGGTTAGAAGAACACAGTTCTTACATCTGCAAACACGATTATAGTCAATCTGGCCTTGCAGACCATGTTTTGGATACATCCCACAGGATCTCCTGGAAAAAAATCTACCATGCTCCACCATAGTAAATTCAAAAAAGAAAGACTATTCTTTGAATCTGCATCTGCACTCAGGAATCAACCTAATTTAAACAAATACGGTTGCATTAAACTTCCCAAAATTTGGGAAACTTTAATTCCTAGATAGGACTTTAGTTTCACTTTGTATTGTATTTGTGTGTATGTGTGTGTTGTTACAAAAAGTTTTTGTAATCCCCGAAGATGTCTCTGTGATGGAGACGAAATATTGGAAGTATTAAAATTAGTTTTAATTCTTTCTCAGTGCTGTTAATATTCTATTAAACCTCTAACATGAATTCTTCACAGCACTTAAGCCTCAACACATGTATTCTAAACAAATATGGTTGTATCAGGAACCCCCCCCCATATGGGAAACCCTCATCGGCAGACTGTCAGCCGAACGACTGAGAACTCCCAACCGAAGCCAATAGGTGGTACAATTGTAGGACTCTAGTTCTCCTGTATCTCTCTAGTTTCTTTATCTTTGTTACTGAAGTGTGCCTCTGTGCACGTGTCTAATATAAGTGTATTTATACCAATATGTTGTTAATTTCCTTAAAAAATATATGCTGCTGGCCTGTATAACTGCAGTTGAAAGTAAAAAAAAGTATTGGAGAAAGGTTTTTTGGTTACGAGTAGAATACAGTATTGGGTTGAGAGGAAGAGGCTTGTCTATTATGGTCATTATGGGTCTTGTGAAGGACAGGTATTGTTTTAGCAATCTGGTGACAAATGTGTTCAATAAGGGAGGTTCGTATGCAGTGATATTCTTGGAAGATTGGGGATCTTAGAGTGATAGCAGAGTGGACATTTTCAAGTATTTCAAGAACTTTTCAAGTATTTCACAATACTTGAAAAGTTCTGAGAGAACATTTCAAGTATTGTGAAAACTGCACATCATATAAGTACACTGATATGCAGAGATAAGGAGGTGGTGTTGGTAGTACCTCTGCATAGGGCACTGGTCACCTAGTTTTCGTTGTGTGATGGGGAAATGCTAGAGAAGATCCAGAGACAAATGACTCAAGTGATATTGGGACTAAGTGTTAGTTATGAAGAGCATTTGAAAGAATGTGGATTGCAGAGTTTGGTGGATAGGAGGAAAAGAAGTAATAGGATAGGGAACTTCGACTTGGTTAAAGGATTTTATTGGATTAATAGAGAAGGGATTATAAAAGGAGTGGAGGGTAAGATGGAAAGAATGAGAAGTCATTCCTGGAAGTTGTATAAAGATATGGTGAAGATGTGTGTGAGGAATAGATGTTTTACACAAAAAGTGGCTGGTGAGTGGAATGCATTGCTGAAGTGGATTGTGAATGTAGGAAGCATGAATCATTTCAAAGTTCAATATGATAGACATAGCTAAGTAGTAACCTCAACAAACATGTAGTTGATGTTACCATAATAATAATAATTAATTTCACAGTAAATTTTGAATATAGTGTGTAACTATCCAATCCTCAAATAAACACTCAGTTAATTAGACCGTGGAGAGATCAACATGCATTATCTAACCATACAATGAATTAATCACAGCTTCAAGTAACCGACCAGCAAATTGATTCCCCAAATTCATCAGATAATCAAGAGATCACTCTTCTGTGATAACATGTTAGATCACAACTATGGTGATCTCTTGATTATCTGATGAAGTTGGAAAATCAATTTGCTGGTCAGTTACTTGAAGCTATGATTAATTCATAGCTTCAAGCATCCCTTAAAAATGCAGTATGAAATCACTAGACCATAATAGAATGGAAGAAAATGGCATAGGGAGGGGAGAATTAGTTGAATTACTAATTCACTTTCTTTAACAGAAATGCTTGTGGAAAAATAAACTTTCATTTCTCCATTTGTTTGAACATATTATTGGAAAGGAATGGATATTTGAAATTTTAACAGATACACAATTAAAACTCTCACTTTAAATTTTCTAAAGTATATGTGTGTATATTCATTGGGAAATTTTTCACTTGGAGAAAGTAACGAATGAGTTAAATATTAATAATCTTCTGTAAGGCATTCAATATTTCAATAATTTTTTTTATTTCTATTATGTTGCTGTCATTCATACCATTCATTAATTCATATTACATTCATACCATTGCTAAGGATTTTTAATTTAATTTTTTTTTTTTTGCATTTTTAAAACTTTTTTTTAAATTTTTATTTATTTTTTACATAATCTAGAAACCCTGTGAAATTTTTCAAGCCTCTCCAGTCCTCCAATAAGTGGCGGCGGCAGTGGGGGGGGGGGGGGGGGGGGGAGTAGTCTCACACAAGGCAATGAAATTCATCTATCACCTAAAGACAATCACAAACGTGCATGCCCTGGACCAGGTTGGCTGAAGAGCAGATGTGCTAATCACTCAGCTAACCAGGTCAGTAAATTGGTAATACCTGGCTGAAAAAGCATCCAAAACAAAAAGTGGTATGGACATAAGGCAAAATCGAATAATTTTATGTTGCATTAATGTTGATGTTTCTTGGAATAAACACACACATCAGCTTAATCCGGGGGGGGGGGGGGGGGGGCAAACATTTTTAGAACAAAGGAGCCCTTACACCAGACTTGCACTTCTGCCGTATCTGTTGGGGAGTTTTTCAAACTGTGATCTGCAGAGCTCATAGACGGCATTATTGCATGCTAGTTATCGGCATACAATAACGCCATTTATGAAGTATAAAACAAACCAAAAACATTGCAAGTTCTGGCTTTGGGAAATGTCCTTTATTCAAAATCCTAATTACTTATGCTATTTAATTATTTGAAAAACAAATAAAGAATATTCTAAAATTGCCTCACGGAGATTAAGATAACTATGGTGGAACCCAAGAGCTCTGCAGAGCACAGTTTGAAAAACTTTGGCTTAATGGACCATTTAGGTCTAAATGTTGCCATGACTAGGTTTTGTCATTGGTCTCTGTGATAAGGTACATCTGGTGTATAGTGTTTGTCCAGCTGTGTTACCACTCTCATTACCACATTCAGGACTCGAGAAATACAACACAAAGCTACTTTTTGTTTACTGTCATTTGTTTTTTATAATGAAGGGAAAAATTTATATAAATTATCCATAAACAATAACAGAGAAGAAAAATAACAATGAGGGATGCTTAAGGGTCAGAGCTATACAACTGAGAGGAGCCTCCACAGTCTTTAAAGGAATGCAGAGAACTGACCAGGGCTTCTGAGCTAATGTGCAACTCTCACCTTCTCCTAGTGCACCCTGATAGGTATCTACCCGGGTACTGAATGAACAAGGATGAGCTGGCAATTTGGGATTTAGCCAACCAAATTATATTCTTATTGGTTTAAACCAGAAATAAAATGATGGTACAACATAACAGAATTTCATGCCAGCTGGGGAGTCATCCAGTTAAACAAGACCCCCCCCCCCCCCCGGTTGTTTTCACCAGGGAACCAGAAAAACATCAGCTACTGGAACAAATCCTGAAACACAAACCAACTCAACACAAGAAGCCTGAATGATAAAGAAATGGAATGGAGCTGGCTGATGAATTAGATAAGTACCAGATTGACAAAATAGGATTGACAACTAAAACAAAACAAAACTGGTGAGATCTTTCAACAAAGCAATAAATACAAAATGTCATATTCAGGCAACAACAATCAGTGGAAGTGATGCTTGCATCCTCTGCTTGCTAGGCCGCATGAAGATAGACTTATAAGTTCAAGTCTATTCGCCGACTGGAAGAACTTTTCCCAAGCCTTTCTTCGACCGGTTCCCGATTTGGTCGATCTCTGGCACTGGAAAGCAGAGTTTTTCATCCCATAAACTCAAGAAAATCGACCTTAGAACCCACATCATTTTTCAGACAGTAACATACCCTGTTAGGGTTAGAAACCAAGAGATGGCAACACTTGTTTGCCAGTCTCTTCATTGGTGGTTGCCTATAATTAGTGATAGACACGGGCCAGCTATCTCTGATTGGCTACTGGTGGAGATTGAACTGCCCACTCAGTCTCCAAAAGTTAGATAGGGTTTAAAGGCCTCGCCTACTCCATATAAGGGAATAAAAGGCATTAGTTTATTATAGCTAAATTAGATTCAGAAGTGTCATGGCCTTAATGGCATTTCTTCAATCATCCTAATGCTATATGTTACAGAGTTAACTCCCATTCTGTCACCTTTTTTTTTTTTTTATGCTTTCATATTTCTCTAGCATCTTTCCTACAGCATTAGCCCATACAGAACCTATTCCCAAGATGCGTGAAAAATCCTTGCCATCAAACCACTGTCCAAATTCTCTTACCTCAGTTCTTTCTGAAGAGCCTTCAACATTCAACTCCTGTGCTACTTTGAAGCACCCATCTAATAAATTATCAGCATTGATTCCACCATCGTTGATTAAAAGGGGATCTGCTTACTTATCTCTAGACAAATACTGTGGAAAAATTTGGTATCTCAGGTGGTAGCTCTTGATATCTCCAAGGCTTTCGATAGGTTCTGGCAGCAGGCTCTGTTAAGCGTCTATCATTTGGCCTATCCCATGGCTTCTGCAAGTGGAGTGCCAACATCCTGACTGGATGCACACTGTTTGTAATGGTTGAGTGTTACTTATCATCTAACTAATGTTGAGGTTCAATAGGACTCTGTT